>NC_092689.1:34543544-34776044 GCF_964275005.1 Diadema setosum
AAACTCGATATATAAATGTACTGTAGCAGGTAACTTCATTTAATTCATCACAGCTTTCTGTATTTTTTTCTCCTGCTTTCCTAGTTACTCTCATCATTGTTCAAGAAACAGCTTCTGTGTCAATTTCAGTTCAGAAGAGAATTGTACTTCTGCACACCAAAAGACTATGTGGTGTGCATGCAAAATCACATGCATGAAGCTGTCATGACCAAATCCCATTCAGCAATGAGACATTTCAAGTTAACCGGGCAAATTCTGACGAAGCAAGAGTGATCCGTTTTGGCTGAAACTTGCACTCCAAGCTGGAAACTGGCTTGCTGGAGAAATATTACTTGTTTGTTTATTTTTGTTTAATGCAGGTCATGTAATGAAGGTGTGTGTATGTCATTCTATCAAAATATAAAGTGTGAACACAAACCTGAAAATACATGTGGTTTAGTTTATGCAGTTGAAATGCATTTTCATGTGGCTAAATGTGTATGATATGCAGTGTGTTTTCTGTCCACCCCCACCCCCAATGCCGGCTACTAACACGATGACAGGAGGGGACACTCACTCCTTACAAGAACACTCTAATTTATGAACAAAAAAACTGTCCATCAGTTGAATATTGCAGAGTATCACACACACTTACCCACACCGCTATAACTGTAAATCCTCAATTCCTGTCCTACCCCCACCACCAACCCCTCCCCTCCCCATAAGAGCTCCCCCCCTCCCATTTCCCCTCAACCAAACTTCCTGAGAGCAAGGTATTTGACAACCTGGGAAATGAGGAAATATTAGTAATTGCTCACTGCTGGCTGACTCACCAATAAAGGTGACCCAGCAGACACACTATGAGACAGACCATCTTGAATAGGGTGCCCACACCCTACGGGTTTAACCCTAATGCCGGCTGTTCATTGGTATTCGATGGCATCCTTTTAAACCAGGAGGGACACGGTAAGAGCATGGAGCTACTATTAATACTAACAGAGGAAGGGGGAGGGTACAATGAGTGTATGTTTCCTTGTAGATTTCACACCATGTTCACTTGTAGGCCTATCAAGTCTTGATCGGGCTGACTGCCTTGCAGTGTAGCAAGTGAACGGAGCCTTGCAGGATTAAAGGAAACCAAAAACCCAAATATTTTATGTGGACTGAGTGAAAGCAGCAATATTAGTGGAACACATCAGTGAAAGTTTGAGGAAAATCGGACAAAAGTTATAAACTTTAAGAATTTTAGTGCTGTCATCACTGGATAAGGAGACTATACTACAGTTCACAATGTCATTATGGACTTGTTATAATATAACAGAAATATAAGGATAATTTCACAAAATTTCACTTTTCATGAAGAGTACACATTCCACTGATTTATTACTGACATATTTTAAGATTAATACTATTCCCCTGCTTTCTAAAGTGAAAATTTGTTGAATTTCATGAGTATGATGGGAAAAAAGGCAATGTCCCATAGTTTTTGCCTCATGCAATCAATAGCATATAGCACAACCCGCACACTACTCAGCATGGTTAATACAGGAAACTGTCATCACCAACTGGGTTGGAGTGGCATGGCAGTCTCGATGAGAATATAACAAAGGGGGAAAAAAAAGCAACATGTACGAATATCAATCTGAAGGTAACAGGACGGCGTACCTTGAAAGCACTCAGCAAAAGTGGCAGAAAGTTGCCATTTCTCTTCACAAAGTGGGAGGCAGTTCACACTGTGTGCACTTCACAATACAAATTTAGGCCTGTGGCTCCTAAAGGTCATGGGATAGACGACACAATACAAGCACGATTTAGCATGTATACATGTATAATGTCACTTTTGACAGTCTGTGCCTACAGAGCCGATGCACAATGTCAGATATTCAAAGAAGATTGAAACAAAAATTTGGTCGAGGAGGAAACCGAGTGCTGATGGAGGACATGACACCTTTAAGACCAGTGATGGAGCACTGATAAGAATCGCTCTCTGCAAGTGATGCCAAGGCGACGCCAAATTTAGGCCCACGGATGGTTGCCGTGACGACATCGATATGCACTTGATATCCCATCTGGGAATGCGAAAGAACAATGAGGGCTCCGGGAGGCAAATCTTGGTTGCGATTTAAAGGGACAAGTCACCCGTGTCCTCTTGTCCTACATACAGTGTATGTTATAGCACTGAGCAGTCGCCAACCTAAACTCATTTAAATTTCAGAGGCTGAGCTACGTGTAACTTTTCTTTGATGAAAACTGATGAGGAGTTATGTTTCAAACAGATATTTCTGTGTAATGTTACAGTCTACATCTATTTGTCTACTTTCTACCACATTTCTATATACAGTAAGAATGTGCTTTACTGTGGTTCTAGTTTATTCCCATTTCATACCCCTTCTCATACCCCTTCATTTCTGGTTCTAGCATTCCTGGCATTACTGCAAATCAATACAGGGTATTTCTGAAAGCTGAGAGAGAGATTCATATGACAATGGCTGATCAATTTGATCTACATGATATGGATGACGTTCCTGCGTGTAGTTGTAGGATGCACATGTATGGTAAAACACTCAGTTACTTTTCAGTCAGAAGAGACAGGTCTGAGAAACAAAGAAAAAAAAATCCTTACAAATCCATGTCCATAACAATGAACTTGTAGGTTGGTTGAGAAATCATTATTGTGAGCAGCCTGAAATGACAAACTACTTTTGCTGAAAGTGGTGTCATTTATTGATTATGAAATCATACAATTTGTTTAGTATACAGTACATGTACAATATACTGCCCAAACCTGTTCACATTAAAAAAATAAATGAATTAAAAAATAATAATAATTCATACAAATCCATAGCATTTCATTTGACGTAATTTGTGAAATACCTTGACATCAGGCACAATGTAGCGATACCATTATGTTCTAGATGTTTCTCCTCTTACAATCAAGGTCTCTCAGAGTGTTAACAGGATGTAGGCTACAGCTCAGGAGGATGGGATGAAAGAAAACATAATGTACGTTGTATATTGAGGACTATTATATACTGTACATAGTGTTCAAGATTGTGTTTTGCTTCATTGCCATACAACAGTAGACACAATACAGCTGTAGTGGATGTCTCTCATCCTGGCAACGCGCATCATACTGCGTTGCCAGGCAGCGCACGGCGCATCATCCCTGGCCATGGATGTGCGCGTAGAAGATGCACCGGCGCTGGCAGTTGGAGATCTGCAGTGAATGAGCTAACATCACGTAAAGTCAATTCAACCCTCAAGTGTTATCAATTCAGTAGATTTAACCAGTTGTAACACAGCATTATGCATGTACACTGTACATGTCGGCCCGTGATTTTCACATTTGGCATGTGGACAACATAGAAGAAGAGCTTAGTGGACCGATACTATCACTAGTATCAGCAATAAGATGCTTTTCGTGGCCACTCTTTCTGTCAGGTCCAGACACACCAAGAGTGGCACAACATCAATCATTTAAGAGCCTTTCTGAGACAGGTTGCTAATGACAGAGCCTTCTCAAAATTGGGAGAGCTTTTTACATAATTATAAATCGAGGACATCTTCCTGAAAGTGTTTGAAATCATTTATCTATGCCCCCTCTCTCCGCCCCCCCCCCCCCCCCACTTGAAAATGGCAAGTGAGATTTGTGAAGTCTAGATGAGGACTTCAAGGACAATGGGAGTCTCTGGTCTCATTATATTTTTTTCTCTCGATTCTCAATCATCACTTCATGCATACCAAGAACCTAGTTGGTAGCTGTTCAAATCTCAACCACAAACAAGGAGAAAAACAAATACAGCCTTCCTGCATTCACTCAAGTACAATTGTCGCTAGTTTCCGAAGCTGAATTAAACTGCCCCCACACATCCCATCCCCGCACATGTGTTCACGCACACTACCACACACTACAACACATTTTTGCCGTGACCTTCCAACATCCAGTTGAAACAGTACATCATACGTAGGTGAAAGTATACAAGTATTTTGAAGCATGTGAGTTTTAAATTGAACACACACACACACACACAAGGGTACGTCTAACATATTGGTATTATTACTATTTTTAGACATACAATGCAGTTGGCCCTAATGTACTTTCTTTAACAAATGCTGAAGGTCGAGTGGAAAAAGAAAAGCAAGGTGGCTAACAAATGTATGTGGAGTGCATAGTAACAATTCATAGTGCATGATCAAGCATTCATCAGCACTTATTAAAGTACTGTAAATTTATCACATTGATTTCCACTCAAGAATTTGTGGTTATTGGTGTATAATCTGTGCACAGTGGTAACATTGAGCCTGATCAAATAATGTGCTGCACACATGTTATTATACACTGTATCTCTAGTCTGTACTAAAAACGACCCTCCAGTGTAGTGAAACAAGGAATGTTCACGTGCATTTTCATTTTGCAAGCCAAGATTTGCAATATTAACATGCACATGAAAGTTCTTGTCTACACTATATGCATTGAATGTTAGAGGCAACTCGCAAAAATTTCATGCCGCAAAAAAAGCTGTTGGCTCCAATTCGCGAAAATATCATGCTGCGAAACTATTGGCCCGAATTCACGAAGGTGGTACAAATGAAACCATGGTTTAAACCATGGACAAAAACCATGGAGCGCCTAGTGTCGCATGGAATATATTGTTACGAAATCAGTCATTTCGTCGATAAAATGATTATTTTGTAACGAAATGACAACATTTTGTAACTAAATGGGCATTTTGTGTTCGTTGACGAAACGGTCATTTTGTCAATGAAATGAAAAATTTTGTAACGAAATATTCCTTGCGACACTTGGCGCTCCATGGTTTTTGTCCATGGTTTAAACCATGGTTTCATTTGTACCACCTTCGTGAATTCGGGCCATTGTGTTTTACAGTATCCAGCTATTAAACTGGCTAGTAGTAAGAATGAGCATAGCATAGACAAGTGTCTACACATTTTAAGCACAATGTGCCCTTTCACTATTATAGTATAAGTACACAATATAATGTTGATAATGAATGGGTATACTACACCATCACATCCATGGTAGTTAGTGCAAGCTGCTAAAATCTGGCTGACCTTCATGAAACATTTATTTCGGTGAATTCAGTTTTAGTTTGAGCTGAGACTGAGAGAAAACAACTAGAACTTAAAGAAGGAAAAAAAGATTAGGAAATCTCAAAATCTTCTCGAGATGACTGAAACTATTAATGCATCACGTTGTATCAATGGATGGAAGAACTTATGCCATTTACATTCTATGGCAGTGTCGTTTTTTTCTTTTTTCTTTGTTCTTTTCATTGTTGTAAAAGGTGTCAAGGGATGTGAAATGTGAGGTAGTGACATGCCTGCAGGGAAGGGCATGGCACATCCACTCCTGGTCCAAGGGCAAAAAGCTGGTGAATAGCCTCAATGCAAATTCAAATTAATTAAAGAGATTAGCAGTTAGTCACGCGGACAGGTAATGGTTCATTTTCCACTCAGAACTGATTCATTTCACGTCGTCTCTTCACGCGGCAGTGTGTCCCCCTCGGCCAATCAGGACCCTGCCTCCTGACCGAGCGACCCAGTCACACCAGCTTGCCAGCATGGCAATCGTTTGCTGGCGAGTACAAAAAAAAAGTGGAGGTACAGCTTAAATCTCTCTTTTTCTTTTCTTTCCTTCATCTTTTTTTTTTTTTTTTTTGGGGGGGGGGGGGGGAGGGGGGAAAGGGGGATCTAAATATTTTGCGGAGAATTGTGACACATACATACACATACTGGTATGTACCAGTACGAATAGTTTCAAATTTTCCCAGCCCTAACTTACTGCTGCAACGTACAGCGTGCAAGCTCTCTGCTCACTATACTAGAGAGCCCAGTATAAATTGGCACAGAACTCGCTTGTACAGCTGCATGTTTCACACCAATCAAGTTATCTATCTGTGCAAGTGACAATCTCAATGCAGACATGAAACATATTTCTCCAGTATGCATTTTTCGACTATCACAGTTGGCCAATCATGATCAAGCAGTGGTTTCCCTTATGGGTGCATATTTTGTAAAATCAAACTGATTTTGTCTTCTGCAAACACAATCAAAGAGGTGGGGCTTAGCTTGACCTTGAATTCATTTTATCCAGTGTTGTTGTATACAATCCTGTATTATAAAGCTAAAAAGCCCCATTCACACAAATTTATATGAATAGAAATATAACATACATGAACATTTTTAGGTCTCATCAGGAAAAATTATAACAAAAGAAAAATTATGGAAAATGGCAACAAATTTCAATAAAAAATTCTATATTTTGTCATCATCTGTCCTATTGTGTTATTACTCACTTTAAAATAAAAAAAAGTTTTAAGCAGTTTCATTTATCACATTGAACTATTTTAAAGAAAACAGTTTTGAAAAGTCATACCCTACACAATACAGCAGCTCATTAAGAAAACGACTCCACCACGGCATGTTTACACGTAGGAGGTACCTCAACAGGTACACTTGTAAACACACACACAAAAAAAAAAAAAAAAAAAAACTGTCACCAAATTCAAATTTGATCTCTTTCAAAAGTGATGATGCTTTGTTATGCGACATCACAATGTGCACAGTACAAAGGCCACTGATAAACTACATTGATTGTGTGATACATTCCAGGCATATCACTCAGAGTATCTATAAAGACACTAAATGATCAGCCTTCATCAAAGGTACACCCATAGTCACTGCACATGATGTACAGGTCATGGTTCTAAATTAGGCAACTGGGCGATCCCCCCTTGCAAAATAAACCATCTGTCATGCACATTGCGCCAGAGCACGCTCATCAGCTATCACAAGTTTCACTCCACTTCCTGTCATAGACACAGACTAAAGTGATACAAGTCTGCGTTACCATTCGTGGTACCGCACCACGCTACCTGTCATAAAAGTCTGTTCCCATGGCAATAGTCCCAATACACTGCACCGTTGACGTCCGCTTTTATTCCATATTATAGTTACAGGTGTGTGTCTGGTTTCATTTCCCAGAGAATGGTCATTGGTCAATTTAGCAGAAATTGTCCTCAAGGAACACTGACGCTGTAACCAATCAAACAATCGCAACGAAACAAGACATGCCCTATTGTTGTGTGTGCCCACTTGCGTCAGCACACCAGTGATTCATCATGGATGCATGTTTTATCATAGAAGGGATATATTTCATTCTCTCTTGCATTTAATATGTATTGTACCAGCACACGCCCATATCACTAAGCGAGTTAATGAAATCTTCAAAAAGAAAGAGCAAATCCTATGAACAAACATGGTGTTACGTATATAAGTAATATCTCTTTCTTGCTCAATCACTTTTCCAGAGAATGACAACTTGTGCGACCATGTCGGGATTAAAATCCATTTAATACATGTATGGCAACTACAAACCGAATATTTGCAAAGTGCATATAATGTCTTTACATACAACATGCCATATACTTAGTAGAGTCATGTGGCAAGCAGAGAGAAATTAGATATGTTCATAGTGCCAGCCACTGAACTAGAATTCTACCTATAGCTGCGGTGCTGATGGCATACCTTTTTTTTGTGTGCGAAATCTGACTCGCACCTCAGAAATAGAATATGACTTATGCTCGGATACGAGAAGTGCAACCCGCTGCACTGTGCACATCTACACATCACATGGGCCCCCTTCTTCATTTGTAGTAGAGCACCTTACGGCAATTAGCGATTAGATGAACTGTAGCTTGCATGGCAGCAGCTGAGCATTTTAAGAATGAAATCAGGTTGTAGCTATGGTAACTGATATTTTGGTGGGCTTTTTTTTTTTCTTCCTGATTTACAATGATTGCCTTCTACAACCAAACATTGTCTTTATGGCACACACACCTCAGAATATACAGGAAAAGGAAAACAAATGACTCTCTGGGTCCATTTTCGCCTCACTTTTACAAAGAAATTTGAGACTAACTGTGATTTACAATGATTAAATTCACCAGAGCAACAATTCTCAAAGCTGATTGTCGGCTCTGCAGTTGCCGCCAAGTGTTGGCAGTCGGTATAAAGCTGAAATGAATTGTATCGTATTTTATCACACGGCCTTGGCGTATCATGTAACTGATACTGATAACTACCTGGAATGTAAGAACTTTGCTCACACACACACACACACACACACACACACAAATAGACAAAGACACATATACCCTGTATCGCTAGATCATGTATTTCCTCGTTAAAGAAATGCACTTATCTTCTCGTGTGCTGTCACTTCCCAGTGGCACATGGTGTACATACAGTGAAAGTATAATGATTCATCTTTCCAAGAGCGTGGCATTATGGATTGAAAGACGGTGAGTTTAGCAGCCTTGAGCTCGCTATTGAAGAATATAACGTCGTTGTTATGATGAACAATGACTTGCAACTATGGTAAACACCACAGCGAGAATTAGAAAGTTCTTGACACAAACTGATCACAGCAATTTGATTTACAATCATTCTGTACCCACTTGCAATGAAACTAAGCCTCTATTTGTATGTGTGTGTGCAAGGTAACCACGACAAGACGCCAACACGCGCTATTGTTTAACTCTCTTTAATAGTCCACCATTACAACTACATCACTGAACTACATTTGTAACATACGGATAGGTTGCCCATGAGAATAGAAGAATCAACACAGGATTGGGCTGGGGATCCTTCAGGCAGAAAAGGAGGAACAGCTGTATTACACAGTCTTCCATGAGCTATCAAACATGTACAAAGTACAGTGAGTTCCAAGAAGATGATGAACCAGCAAATGAGTGTACACTGTACCACACTGTCCAGCAAAAATCTATAATCCTCATACCTCTCCCTCCTCCCCACCTCCCCGCCCCCCCCCCCCCATGAGGGAAGGGATGAGAGCTAATGAGAGCTCTATAATCACACTTCTTTACAGTGTATGTCTCTTGATAGAATTATACAGATGAGTGCCTATGCACAATATACACATAACCCTCACCCCACATACAACGAATCATGTGTATTATACAAGAATAAAGCTACAACACCTTCTGCTACTTCAAGTTCAACCCTGTACCTCCAAGGAATCGGTTCACTGTCTGGAAATTGGTCTCATCCCTTCCCCCCATCTACCCAACCAAATTCAATTTCCATCCCTTGATAAAAAAAGAATGAAGTATTTTAAATGCGCGCAACTTGGTACATCCCTTTAGGGATGTCTGTGCTGATAACAATGAGGCACTCTTGTCACATATTAAATTTCAATTTACGACCCTGACAACAACAAAAAAAAATAAGACATTTTTATAGCAACCAGAAAACAACATGCTTCCATGTCCTCTGTGACAAGGAATGAAAATATGGATCAGGCACACGTTGAAAAACAAAAAAGCCACAAAGCAGGTGAAAAAAACTACAAACTCACCTGCTCATAATATCATGTTGTAGAAATATGAATACATTATTTGCCATCATCAAGTACTGAGCTTAGGTTTCATGCTTTTTGCACATTCTTTTTATGGTAGACTGGTTTCCAAGATACATGCTTATGATATGAAACCGTAATAGATCCTGTATCTTTACAACAAAGGTTGTTCTTGACAACGAGAAAGGCTAGCCTGACAAATAATACAGGCAAATGAGGCTCACGGTTTCTAAATCAATTCGTGAGAAAGAAGAAAATTGTGCAACCCTTTTCATATTCCCGAGGGGTACTAAAATATTACCAGCACTAGGTTTCACTGCAAGAGCAAAGCTGCCTATCTTCATCCCAGTCTTTGATAAGTCTATTATTCTTACACCCTGCCATGATTTTCCAATGACAATGCTTGAAAATCAGATCACTTCAATACTAAAAGATGGAAAAAAAAAGGAAGGAACGCCTGTTTCCTATAATGTTGTCTTTAATACATTTCCAAGAATGTAATCCCCCAACGATTGTCAAAGTTCTTTTCAAGTCCATTATTATGACTCGTGCAATAATTGAATTTGACCATCATACATGTAATCAATATGTACATGTACCTGGGAAAGACACTTCCACTGAAATACTTTCTACATATTTTATACCTCATGATTCAACAATGAATGCTGATATGAATCCCATAAAAATGGATACTAATCACTGCACGTCATTTGTTGAAAGGGGATAGATCTCTCTTTTGTCTTTTCTAAGAGTATTTCTATGTACTCAAAGAATAATGTTTTCAATTATTATGAAGATCATTTTCCTGAGAATCAGATATTCCTCCATTCACCTGTGTGTGATATTGCCAGCCTATATTATTCTTTCTTTCTTCCTCAATTTTTTTTAAACAATACTACACTATAATAAATTCCTTACCTACATATCAAAATATCAAGTACCTGCTTTTCCTATCACTCATAACCAGATTTTTATGCAACCATCCCTCTATAAACATTACACATGCCTGCGTTGCAGACAGGGTGCTGCAAAACCAGAACACTCACTAGCCTGTGGCGATTCATATGCATTTTTGGGCTAATGGAAAGTAAGGAAACTGCCTCAGTAGACAACCATCATTTCTTTTCCATCTCTTGAATTGTGCAGATAATTTAAAAATTGGGAAGTATAATGAGGTCATGGAAAAGAAAGCACGACAAAAGAAAACATGAATATGGATAATATACTCAGCAAGGCAAGATCTCTTCACCAAGGTATAATTCTTATCATGCCAAATTCATAACATCCATGAAATTCCTTGCTGTAATTTGGGCAAGTGACTTTTTGCTTCTGGCATCCATTTCGAAAACCCCCCCGCCCAACTGGGTATGTGGGACAAATGACTGCAGTAACACCTTCATTAGGAGCAATTAGTCAATCTAATCTATTAGCAGTTGCCAGGCATCAATTGAATATGAAGGAATCTGCCTACAGACATGCATACACAAAACACACATACATACACACTCACAGTTGGCACACAAACTGTCAGGAATTAATATTGGGAGCTGACAGCATGAACGACGGAAATGATTCAACCAAAACGATGAAATGGAGAGAAAGAACGAGAGAGTGGGAGAGAGGGAGGGGAGAGAGAGGGAGAGAGGGAGTGAGATAGAAAGAGAGAGAAGGGCGGGCAAGGAAGAGGGGGTAAAGAGAGTAGGGGAGGGGAATGGCAGGGGAAAGCAAAAGATGAGATACCAAACTGTCAGAAAGAAAAAGTGATATGAGAAGGACTCAGGAAGCAGAAAATGGGAGAAGATAAGCGATAAAATGGAAGAGGGGCAAACGGAGATGGGCGAGAGAGATGGGGGAGACAAAGAAGATAGCTAGCTGGGACTACATCGGCCAAAAAAAAGGGAGAGGAACAGCAAGAAAAGGTGTCCTCGCAGCAGCGAGTCGCTATCTTTTTGGCTGCTTGCTGACGCGGAAGCGCTAACGTAAGGGCTTACGACACTGATGACGTAGCCACTCAGTCCAGGGTTCTAAATATATCCTAATCAATTGTTCAGATGCATCGGGCATTGGCACAGACAATGTCATCTTGTCCCCCATTTCACCTAGGCACTTTGATGGGGGGAGCTCTGACGGTGAAGTGGAGCTGCCTGAAAGGCATTATATCTCTACGAGGGAGCGCAGAGAGAGAGACGACTGCAAGGATGGGACTATGGGAGGATCATAGCATTGAGATTCTGTGGTGCATCCTTGCAGTTACATGTAGCTATCCTCCATGTATCTGACATGATGAGACACTGTATAGTCACTGTCAAACGGACTTTGGGGCTCTTTGAAGAGATGAGATGTAGGCTGAAGTGCCTTGTGTTGTGGTGTGGTGTGTTGTGGCGTGGTGCGTTGCTTTGTGTGTGTGTGTGTGTGTGTGTGTGTGTGTGTGTGTGTGTGTGTGTAAGGACACATTGTGTTGTCTAGAATCCTACAGGTAGGGACAGCTCAAGATTAAAGGATGGACTCACTGTCAATGCCTGCATAAATCATGTACAAGTAATACAATTATAGAGTACCTGGAAGTATTATGCTATTTAATGACAATAACAATTGTACACTGAACAGTCAAGTTTTAAACATGGAACAAAAAACACCCAATTAATTTTCCCTGATTATTTTGTCCGATGAAAATGGGCCAATACACATTTTTTACCATTTTACCACTTTTATAGGTAGATTTATCAGTCATGGCTACTGAAAAAAAACTCATTAATTTAGTTGAATCAGGCACAGGTGTAACTTACTGACTCTCACTTCAAAAGCAATGGCAGATTTTGGTTTAACATACATGTATGAGGCAGACTGTGTACAGTTTGTGTTTGATGAATGCTTTTTCCCGTGCAAATAAATTCCTATGAAGCAGAGATTTTGTTGAACAAGCCATTTACAAACAAAACAACCACACAAACTGTTTGATGACTACACACCAAATCTTTGAAGGTTTTGAGAGGGATAGTGGTGACAAAGCCTTTGGAACAAATATATGTTAGAGTGAAATTTGTTGATATCTATAATCACTTAATACTTTATGTCACTTTCTTTGCAGCAACTGTAAATTGTCATGTAAAATATTTGTGTACCAGTTTGCATCCATGTACATATGCTGTACACTATTCTGAATGACAAGAGTTTCAGTCTATGCACAACTTATTTTGATACCATCCAATGCACCTGTATCATGTACTGTAATGATACTTTATGCTTGTGATTTGAATTTCCATTACACTGACACTACAGTAAATGATCAGTCCGGGAAATGCCAGTGCACTCACATGCTGACACACATACACACACACACTCACACACATGTTCATGAACCAACACTGTGAAAGCCCCGTAGGCATATATTGTGGTTCGGTTATAACTTCCTTTCTGATACAGACCTTCAACTCTTGTCTACGGTTTCAACCTTTATGCTAACACTATCACAGTACGCATTTATATCAGTGTGTCAAAAATGTCACAATCCCATACTATAGTATACAGCGTACAATAATTGTACCTGTAGCTTGCTAGTCTTGCCCTGACAAGTCATGCCCGAGAAAAGTGAACTACATGTATACAGTCCCACAGGCTTCTGCCAACAGATGAGACTTGCTCTGCAGCAGAACAAGGAACTGAATGCTGGCCATGTTCAAACAAATCACCCGCCCTAATCACACATAATAAAGTGTTAACCTAGGGTGTGCTGGGGACGGCAAAGGTGTAAGAGTTGAAGGAGGAACATGACAATCTACACTGTAATATGTACCTTGAACAGCCCAATTACTGCACTGAAAACATATAGAGATAACACTACTCCTGATATGCAAGCCCATATTACATCAATGAGAGTAAACCAGTGACAGAAAACATGGACATCACAGGGCATTGGTCTTCATGTATTTTTGTAGTCTGAAACGCGCTTTAATCAATCTCCCACCCATAATACCATACACACTGCAGTAATATTATTTAGGGAAGTAGCCCTACGTATGATTCGGTTGTTACACTATCACACACAGCACTGCTAACTGTAACTGGCCATCAAACATAAAGACACACATGCCATGAGAGAAGAGATACTCTTCCGAACTTGCACATCAATACCACGAGTACTGACATAGACGTACATTACACTGACATTTGTACGGGTTACTGCTATAGACACTACATGTACATGCAGTGCAACATGATCCCAATTCGTCATCAATTTATGACCATGAGGCTTCACTCATAAAAACTGTGTGTGACCCAGTTACCCATGAAAGTAAAGTTGGGCAAGCCCACTCAACCTGTCTACCATGGATGAGCTAGAATAAATGTCATCGTACATTCTACTTAAATGCATACAATGTTCCTCTCACCTGCCTACAATTTGTAGGTGGGCAAGGGCTACACTCAGTGTTGTTCACTTGATTTAGACGGGTGGTTTCAGAGAAAACAAATGGTATCTATCACAAAATCAATAAAGACTACCACAGTAGCCTCTGCAAGAAGTATGATCAAACGGAGATAATACTGAAATGTGTATCTAGAGGAAAATTCCACAAAATTACATTTTTTTCTTAAAAAATGAAAAGTAGACATTAACTCAACTTAACATGTCAGTAACATGTTATAAAGGATATCATTTCCCCTTGTTCTGAAAGAGACTGTATTACAGTCAAGTGTTCATTTATCATGCTAGAAAAATTAAAATATCAATGTTGAAATTCTCTTCATATTTTCTTTATGTATCATTGTCCTGCAGTGACACCACGAACTGTTAAGAGTTTTTTTTATCCAGCAATTTCAGCACCAAAACTTTCTTAAATTACAATTTCGGAATGGATTGTTTGATTTTCCTCAAACTTCCAAATGTTGCTACATTCACTCCATCCACATACTATATTTGGGTATCATTATCCTTTAAGAAACAAGTAATAAGCAAGAAAGACACACAATATTCTTCTTAGAGCAGGTTCAATTGTCAAATCACTGGTAGGCAATTCTACCATTAAAGGACAAGTTCATCTTATGTGGATTGAGTGAATACAGAAATATCAGTAGAATACAAGGAAAATCGGACAATCTGTTAAAAAGTTATGAATTACATTGTATTAAAGTTTCTGTGCAGTCACTGCAGGATGAGAGGACTACGACAGTTTATGATGTCACATGCGTAGAACAATATGGGGAAAATATAAAGAGAATTCCACAAATCCCCTCAGAAACACAAGTATGACGAAAATACAAATGCAAAAATCGTATCAAATCAGTGTGTGTGTTCCAAAATGATTTTAAAAAGTATTTATGTAACTTGTTTCATATCGATCCTTAAATTTGCAATGGGTTTCCTTACTCATATTCTACTCAGAAATCAATAAAGGAAGAAACAGCTTCATCTTTAAATGTCCACAAGCAATATCGGAATGTCCACTGTAAACACACATCTGTCACACCACAAATTCAATCTACTCCACAGGCACCCACTGTATCATATCTACAACTCGCTTCATCCAAAGGATACAACTCAGGTCCAAGTCAAAGCTTCCATCGATGAACCTCCTTTTCTTCTTGGACACCATGTTCCTCAGTCTCGAGGCCATCCTTCCCGACGGGAGTCCCAAGCGCGATACAAGTGTTGGGTGTTGGTGGTGGTGATGTCTCTGGGTCTCTGCAATCAGCCTGCGATTGACACATATATGCAGCAGTGAGTGGCTCAAGAGTTGCTAAGAATCGCTACGTCACGATATAATACAGACAAGACACGGACGTAAATCACTGGATTCTGACGGGTGGCGATGAGCACAATAATTTTTGTTGTGACAGGTTTGTGATCTGGACTGTTCAAGCTGGTGCTCAGGTGATGACTTATGTACAACTTTCAACACCACAGGCCAATCACCAGCCTCCCCATCAAGAACAAAGCGACGTCAAAAACATATCAACTGACTCTGGACATCAGACCCCACAGCATGGGGATTCCCCGGGTAGCCCAATTCGAGTCACTGCCCACCGGGGTACTGTAGAAGTGGAATTTTTTGTGGTGTTGAAATTTTGCGCAATTTGCGCAACCAGAAAGCAGCGGAAAATAAAAGCATGAGAATATTTTTTGCTTGTCATACATTCCAGCAGTTAATGTCTTGTTTCCACCAAATTAAAAACACGTGAAACTCATCTCGCCAAGCGAGAAAAATTACTCGAGCAAAAATATCCTCTTTTATCATACATTAAAAAACCACAAATTGCACCAGTCAGTGAATATGTGAATCAACGCATAAAAAATCATCAGTAACAGTTGACTCCAGTCACGATTCTTTGGCTGAGTGTACCGTATTCGCCAGCGATAAGGCCACACTATTTTTTACAAAACTAAAGCAGTAAAGTCGGGGTGAGGCCTATACGCCAGCTAAGCAAATTATTGTCTTTCCAACTCAGAGAATCACCTGCCCATAAAAACCAACACACATAGCCATATATGGAACTATGCAATGTGCCAATAAGCAACACGATATCAACCATTGAATTAATCACTCTTACAGACTATACAGTGACAACATTTCTATTTTCATTTACCTACCGTACTTATCACTGTCGCTGGCGCCAATTCAACAAAAGTGTAAAAAAGAAAGCACAGCGCGATTGTAAGTGGGTGCGCATAGCCATTGCAGCGACTGCGATCCTGCTCAGTCATTCTTCACATTAAGGTTCCACATACAGAAATAATAATCAAAATCCTGACACGAAGTTTGCATCAAGGGGAAAAAGCCTAATATAAAACAAATAGAAATTATTGTTAGAAAGCCCATGGGAAGATGGAGAAATAACTAATTTTTTTCAGCAATATAATGTGGAGTAGTAAGACCAGACCAGAACACCTCAGATTTTTTTTTTTCCTGTTTGTCATCACCAAAGTCGGGATGCAGCTTATCCAGCACTGTAGCCTTATTGCCGGCGAATACGGTATTTACACAGAGATCAGTGCAAAAGCTGTACACAATTCAGTGATTCTCAAATACATCTGAGTTTTAATTTTGGGACCATCCAACTCCCACCCCCCCCCCCCCAAAAAAAAATAAATGAATAGATAGATAAATAAAATAAAATAAAATAAAATAAAATAAAATAAAATAAAAAGGACTACTTTGACTGTTATCTTTGATTACATTTAAAAGATGCCAGCTAAATAGCATGCAGGCAATGTATAGACATGAAAACTGTGGTAGACTGGTACTGACATGAATTAATCATTTTGTTTAATCAAATGGTGCAATCATCACATCAGTGGAAACATTTTGATGTCAGACTGCAAAACACAATCACGAGTATCATGCTTTAATCACTCCACACACATAAATGTTATGATCAAATATTCCTCAATATTCACATTTACATATTTATGGCCCTAGAAATTAGTGAAGGGATATTCATATTTTTTTTTCATCAGTTTTTTCTTCACTCCTTTGAGTTTATTCAGCCTGATTGTACAGTTGTTGTTGTTTTTTTAAATGACAAGTAAGGTTTGGGACAGTTTTGAGCACTGTCATGGATACACTCTAAAAATGAAGAACAAGGAGCTTTATATTCAAATGCAGTAATCACCCATCACATCAATTTCTCTAAGCAACATGTATCTTAATATTGTTCGCCACCTTTGCCTCATTTATCGCCTGCTGGACAGCATCGTGGAGTTAGAGAACTGAAAGGAAAGAGTTGCAGTTGGTTTTGTTTTTTTTTTCCCCTTCATTGATCATACTGTACATGTACCTGAATAAGGATTACTCTCACTTGTGGATTTTACACAGCCACAAAAAAGGGTGCAAGTTGCTGGTCACAGTGCAATGCTAATTAGCAATGCATATTTTTTCTTTTACCTATAAAATACAGTGAAAAACCAAGAAGCTTCATGTACTAAAGTTAGGTGTTACAAAAAACATTTCCCACTTTTGATCCTTACTCAAAAACTATTATAACACTGACATTGATATGAGCAAGAGCTATATAGTGTACAGTTTTGTTGGAGGCAATTGAAAGATGAAAGCATAAATCAGTTTCATTAAATTCAAGATTGAGTTGTATGTAAAAGAGAGATTTTTCTCTATTTTCAACCCTCAGTACAAACTTAAATTTGCACAGAGGTCAATTGAAAGTTAAACATACGAGAGGTTCCCGTATGAGAATGTGTGGTTAACATCCAGACAATGGCCAGGGTTTGAATGCTTTATCATTAATTCATGAGGAATTCCACTATCAAAGCTAATCTTCATTCATTCTGAAATGTAGTGTATGCAAGCACATGGAAACATGTGCTTACTTATTCATGTGCATGCATTTTATCCTTTCCCATGAATTCAGATAAGCAGTGCCCAAGGCAATCCATCATGAATTATTAATGGGACATTAACAGCGACCAGCCCCAATGTGCAGCGTTGGGGCTGCGCGGTTTTCGCATTCAGATCTTAATGTTGTACAAAACGGGTGCCGTTCCGGCGCTATATTTCCTTAATTTTTCAACAAAAACTACTAGGAATACTTACATGGGTCGATTAAACCTAAATGATTCACATCGGCGGCTGTTTGATGCATTTAATTGCTTATGATGTAGAAAATGTTGTCTTATAAGGCAAATATCTTCAGCCCACCGATGCTCACTAAAACTCACAATTTTTTGCATATGCGCACAGCATGCATTCATGCAGTGCATTGACAGCTGTATTGCTCGCTACATGATGCATATTCATTTCACCATATATGCACCGTGCGATGATGCGTTATTCATATCCTTGAGCATCCGTAACATTGACGTCATTATTCACGCATGCGTAGATGCGTACTAATGGATATACACGTTCAAAATAGCAGCAAAGCTCTCCACTAGGGCAGGCCGCTTACTCCTAAAAAATGTGGAAAATTTTGTAGTTTCCAGATAAATTGGTTAGAAGAACCAAGGCAATGGGGTAATGCATATTTCATTTTCTATTGTCATCGTGTTTATGATAGAAATTTAGCCATGCTTTATTTGTGAAGTCGCCGTATGTGGCAATAGGGAATTATTCATGATTTTTAACTTCAGCTAAACTGCGGGGTAGCCGCCAGGACCTCGCCTTGCGGCGCGGTCTCCAGGGCTAATGGGACATGTGACTTGGAGCAAGAGACCAGAAGCCTAGTCAGCAGAGGTCTGAAAAGGTGGTATTCATGTCCATTTCAGAGTCATTGTAATGTAAGAACACATATACAACATTGGTTCCCGTATAAGTTCAAGTTTTGTCCAGAGGGTTAAAAATTGACCAAAATTCGGAATGAAACTTTAAATCAATCACGGATTTAATGAAAGTGATTTATGCTTTCATATTCAAATCACCTCCAACTTTATTGTAACTATTCAGCTATTACTCATATCAATGACACAATGTTATTTGATATAGGTGTAGATGACTAACTCACATGTTATACACATCATTGGTTCCTGTGTAGGTTCAAGTTTTGTTCAGAGGGTTAAAAATTGACCAAAATTTGGAACGTAACTTTCAATTAATCATGGATTTAACGAAACTGATTTATGCTTTCAAATATTCAAATCACCTCCAACTTAACTATTACTCATATCAACGACACAATGTTATTTGATATACGCCTACATGTAGTAGTATTGACGATCAGAAGTGGGAAATGTTTTTGCAACACCTAGTATTTTAAAAATATCACTACTGAACAGAGATTTTATAGTTAAGCTTTAAAGTTTTAAGTTTGATGATTTACTTCATGGAAATGGGCTCTATATCATTTTGGAATAATAATGGTCTCTCTTAAAATTTTCTAGATTTCTATGCACAACATACAAATATCAAATGAACAGACTGGCATTACCCTTAAAAACTGCTTACACACAGAGATCTTCTAAAATGTACTATAAAAACTATGGTTACAGAGAATGTACAGTACTGGTTGACGTGGGGATTCATGTTTTGAACATTCCTAAGTGAGATAATGAGAAACCTCTTATGAAATATGAATGAGCATGTAATTTTAAGAAGGGTTCAATGTTTACTTGATAAAAATTGGTTTTCAAATGGCCAAGATATCCAAAAAAAGTGATAGGCGACAGGCCACGTCTTTTATTAGGACTCAATAGGATCTCTTTGTTTCACATTGTTTTTGATACCTCAGCCATTTCAAAACCGATTTTCATCAAATAAACTTTTGATGCCCCTTAGAATTGCATACTCTTTGACATCTCATCAATAGGGTGATTTCTGAATATCTCGCAAAACATTAAAAGCTAAATCCTCACCTCAACCAGAACTGTACACACCCTCTCAGCTACTGCACATGTACAAGTAGTATAGTCATAGACCTACTTTGTATATCTACCTGTTTGTAAGCATTCCATAGTAGATGATCCAGTATCTACATGTAACTATGAATGTCACTCACAGCAAGCCGCCCATTATTCGACCATAATGCCATTCAAAAATAATACAAATTGTACCACCACACACCAGCCACCTACAGTAGGCCTATGTCTTTACGCACAGTCAAATTTTCGCATTGGACGTCAAACCTTTGTGCAGGTTTTTTAGATAACCTATGTATACTGTAAACTCATGAAATGCTACTGGGTGTAACAGTGTGAACAAAGTAATGAATTGTCGGTAGTAATCTAAATAAGGGTACAAAACATCGCCACACGATGTGTAGGCCTACTCACTATATCACTAGTCTCTTCCCACCTCCCTGTCACGAGCGATCGGCAGGATTCCTATCGCTAACCACGAACCACGACACACGCGTAGCGCGCGTAGCCTAGATATACTGGTGTTAGATCAATAGATCATTTCTAAGGTTTCACAATGTAATTATTAATACAATTTTCTTCTTTCTCCCTTTGATGTTTTATCTCTTTTTTTCGGTATGACAAACTGACTGCTAGAGAATCTAACAGAGTACGATACGCTCAATAAATACAACATGGTCGTTAAACGCAATCGACCGGAGGTGTGGTAAGCTGACTGCACCCATTCAACGCACCTACTTACCTTTTACCCGCGGCTACCTCTGGCTCGCTGGCACAGAAGGGTCCGTAGACTGCGAACGCTGCCTTCTCTAGCTCTCGGAAGGGAATGAGACACAATCATGGGGAATTGTAAGTATGTTACTCCGACTACAAGGTTACCCCGGCTACAGCCCCTAATTGTCTGACAACGCGGTGAAATTCCACTATTCGGATTGTCGGTGAAGCCATATGCCTTCTTCGATAGGAGTTGGTAAATTTATGGGTAAAAAGAAGTGGACGGTGGCGGAGTGGAGTTCAGGTGCTAGTGGAAAAGTTACAAGCGAAGATTTCTGTCGCGCAATGATATCATAAACATAGGATAAGCGAATGGCCACGGAACGAAGTGTTCACGTTAGTCGCGTATTCGTGCGCGGACTTCAAATAAGTGCTTGGAACTTTTGTCGATGTTCGTCATTTCACTTTCTTAATCCTCAGTCTCATATTGTTCTTTCCAAGTTTCATTCACTTTTTTCCATTAAATGTTAGCCCTGTTTCTTTCCTTGATTTTCCGTTGGCCCATATTTGCATCTTAGCTTACTATTTCATTTTATACCATTACCGTTCAATTATCTGTTGCAGGACAACGATCGGCCTATGGGCATTGCTCTTTAATAGGAAACCATAATCATGGACAGAGAAGGTGCATATTACCAGTTTACTTATATGCGCCGTATTAGAATATATAGTAGTATAAGTAGTAGGCCTACTTTCTGAAGTTGTTTAGCACAGTAGTAGTAGTAGTAATAGTAGTAGTAGTCATCTTCTTGCCAGTCACATGTATTAGTATCATCAAGATATTGTTATTACCAGTTGCATTCCAAAGTTTCTAGCACATCAATCACACACCTTTTCACTTCTTTCTTTTCTACTCCTTCTTCTTCTTCCCAAGTTCATCCACGTTAATTGTTTTGCTTTCTTTACATACTGTGTGACCTGAGCAACATAACTGGTCAGGCTTATATACATAAAACAGAATTTATTGATGTCTATGTTTCCGACAGTGATGAATATCAACTCCTTCACCCCTCACTAATACTCAATTCGTCTCCATCAGGTCACATGATCACTGATACCCGCTACTTTCTGTTATTTTAGTTTGTGTTTTCTGGCTCAAAACCAAAACAATAGAAACCTAATTGTACTTGAATTTTGGCATGGAGAAGCGAGCCATATAGAAACCACAAGACACCAATACTTGCACATTTGGAAGGCTAAAAATTCAGTGTTATTGTAATATGGCTACAATATTTGCAAGTTCAGAAAGTGAAGAAGGTATCAAAGAATAGGAGCGTGCTCATCAGAAGAGATGTTGTGGTGCAATACTTTTATTTTTCATTTCCATTTTTAGAATGTGTTTATTTATATATGTATTATCATTATTGTTATTGTTACTATTATTATTATTATCATCATTATTATTATTATCATTATTATTGTTATTATTATTTTTGCTATTCTTATTATCATTATTACTATTATTATTACTATTAATATTATTATTCGTATCATTATTGCTATTACTATTATTATTATTATTATTATTATTATTATTATTATCATCATTGTTATTATTATTATTATTATTATTATCATCATCATTATTATTATTATTATTATTTTGCATATTATGTTGAGACACCGGTGATGCTATATAATATTCGCATGCATGAGAACTGTTGTACCAGTTCGGGATTCCACTTTTGCGCATGGGGAGAAAGAGGTCATTAAGATTTTGTACCAACAGGGCCAGTTGGTTCTTATATTCACTTTGAGCACCTGTGATTATGACGTAATGATTACTCGAGTATTGCTTGCCATCAGACGCATAACCTGAGAGCAATATTGGTATTATTTTTGGCAATAATAGTAAAAGATTTAATGGGTACATTCTTATAATGAAATGGATTCAAATCATATAATGAAATGAAATGCATGTTTTCCCAAGTGGTTAATCGGACCATTCTGGTCACCTGGACTACGTAAGTTCATCCTTTGTTTGAACTTGACTGACGAATTCCATAAAATTACGTCGGGCAAGTTTATATGTCTTATTGTTAGTTGCTTTGAAAACGAGTGAAGCGCCTGACTAACTGAGAAAGAAGGAGAACCGTAGTATCCATGCAGCATGCACATGAGCTAACCCCGACCTGGATTATTCGGTTTTAATGATTACGGTGCCACCCGTTTCAATCATAATTTACGTCGATTCTTTGCATGACTTTGAAAGCGTTTATGCTTATTTTGTCTGTTAATCATCAAAACCCCGTCACGGGTTGTGTGTACTGTCTGTGAATCGAAATTGATGTTTGCCTTTGAACAACTCAGAATTTGCAGTATCAAATGCATCTTTATAAGTATAAAATCTGTGCCACAATGTCTTATAATTTGAGTATTGATATGTATATATAGCGGTATATGAAACTCACCGTCATTTAGAATAAGCCCATTTTGAAACTATACAGAGAGGAAAAAAACAACAACAACAGTGGACTGCTATAAATTAGACTATACAATGGATGTTTTTTGTATTGTGTCTACTTGTTGTTATTGTTTCTTTTGACTTGTATGTGATATAACAGCCTATGCATACAAAACGCATTATTTGACATTTAAACATTATGTTCGAAAGAAATGCCTTGTTCAGATTTCCCCTTCTTTTTTCGTCGTCTTCTGCTTCATCTCTTATTTTTTCATTTCTTCTGCTCTCCTTTTGTGTCTTCATTTCCTCCTTTCCTATAGTGCCTTCCACGTCTAATTCTTCTCCTCTCTTCTCTCCTCTCTCTTCCTGCCTGCATGAGACTTCATAAATGTTCTCTCTCTCTCTCGTTTTCTCTCCCTCTCTCTCTCTCTCTTTCTGTGTGTTTATGTGTGTGTAAGTGTTGTGCGTGTGTGTGCGTATGTATGACGTGTGTGTGCGTGTGTGTGCGCGTGTGTGTATACGTTTGTGAAAAGTCACAAAAATTTAATGTATACAGGGATCGATAGTGCTGCGCGACTTGATTATTGTAGAAACCTATCAAATTATGCATGTTGCGTTATAGTCGCGATTAAGACAAAAGGCAAGTCTCATCTACTAGTATTCCTTCCATTCAATATACCTGACTCAATATTGCGTGAACCCTCAAAGTTGTAAATGGAATGGTGTTTTATGACAAGTCAAAGTTATACTTGGCCACTTGATGTGCACAGAACTCAATAAATCAAGTCGACCCCAATAACGTCAACGAATCAATAAGTGGAGCATAAAAAATCAAAGAAACTTATTTTTCTTGAAATACACATACAGGAAAGTTATGTAATTTTGTTATTATCAAACGCATTCTGTAGAGGAACAATGACGTCGTTCATGCTATGAGGAGTTGATGGCATTACCTTAACAATAATCTCCCACAATTGGATTGGACAATGTCATGTATGTCATGTAATGTGGTTGTTGTTTTCTTCTTCTTCTTCCTCTTTGTTATGCAGTGGAGAGCGAATTTCTGTATTCATTTTTAACAGATAATAAAAAACCTTGTATCACTGTGTTTAAAAGGTTAGCAACAGAGTTACTATACAAGCCCTTCCGCTTCGTGCTTAAATCCATTTGTAGCGAAGGCTTATTCTTTAATTGATTTTCTCTTTAGGGGAAATTCTGTTGCAATGTCTATGGGAAATTCGCACTGAGATTTCCCCTATTATCTAGATTACTACGAGTATTTAAATGTGACATATTCCACCATGTTTAAAAACGTTGAAAATTCACGTTTCACAACTATCTCGTTGTGATAGGGAATTGCCTCTTATCATTTTTCATCAAATTTAACTATATAGAACATGGGATAAAGATTAAACTTTACGTTATAATCGACTCAACTGAAGAGTTAGTAAGAGTAATTATTGCAGTCTTAATTTTTCGTAATACTTTGATAATAATAAATAAAATAAATAATGAATAAAATCTTGAAATATGTATTACTGCCCATATTATAAAGGACAATTCCGGACGATTTCAAGGCAAATTAGGGTGAAAATGTGATATTTTAGCATTCAGATGAACTAGGATAAAGTTTTCAAAGTTGCCTGGTTTATTTCTAAAACCGCAAAAAACCGTCGTTAATATACAGTTTTGTACGCGCAGGGTCCGTCGAGTCCCAGAAAGAATGCAGCATATTCTGTCAATAGAGGGAGGCAGACAAGAAACGTCGGTGCCTTCGCCCTTGGTGATGGAAACCCTCTGACCGCTTTGACATTGCAGTAAATGCGATGTATTTAACTTGAATTTTGCTACATCGTTTGGTAAGAAAGACTATACAACAATTAGGACAACGATATACGAATATTTGGAGAATGTCAACAAATTTCTTTTTTTTTTAATGAAAGTACACATGCCTGTATAATACCGATTTCCTCTGTCTTCAGAAGGAGGTAAGTGAAGTGCGTTTTCCTTATGATAGAAAAATAGAAAAATCTATGTTGAATTATATCTCTATTTTGATCTATATCGTTGCCTTCCACTGTGACATCACAAATTATAAAACATGTCGTAGTCTTCTTATCCAACGATTACCGCACGTGAATTTACCCGAAACTTTAAAAATTAGGCCATACCGTATAAACAGATTGTCCGATTTTCCTCAAATTTCCGTAATGGCTGAGTCCTAGTAATACATAAAAATGAGATAAATTATTTTCATGCCGATGAAATTAAAGTTAATGTGCCAATACTAGAATTGATAATACTCAATGTATCAGTCCTATATAAGGTAGCGATGTTATTATGATTATGAACAATGTTATCATTAATCACTTTGTTGTTGTTGTTGTAATTATCATTATCATTATTATTATTATTATTATCATTATTATTATTATTATTATTATTATTATTATTATTATTATTATTATTATTATTATTATTATTATTATTATTATTATTATTATCATTATTATTATTATTATTATTATTATTATTATCATTATCATTATTATTATTATTTCAATTCTATCATATTATAAATTTCATCGTCATTATTATTATTATTATTATTGTTATTATTATTATTATTATCATTATTATTATTATTATTATTATCATTATTATTATTATTTCAATTCTATCATATTATAAATTTCATCGTCATAATCATCATCCATCATTATTGATTTTGTTGTCATCAACATTCGTGTCTCAGATTTAGTGCTCTGACATTAGATTTTACTACTGCATTTTTTTTTTAAAGTTGAAGAAACATGAAAATTTACTTGTTGTACTGACCGAGACGTGCAGCTTGACCACGAGGTTCATGTTACATGGCTAGCATGTTTTATTATTCAATCATGTGTGCTGACTTCGGAAATTCATGTGTAAAGACGTGAACAGGGAGGTTGTTCCAGCCAAATCAGCAATAGATGCTTCCGAGGCTCAAGTTGTAAAAGTGGTATACCGGAGCTCATTCACCATTGCTGGAATTTCATGATCCCGAACGCCGCCGGAAGTTCGTGAATGCGGCTGGACCGGAAGTCCATGCTTTGCAGCTTGGCCTTGATGAAAACTTGCAAATAAAAAGGAAAACATCTCTCTCTACGTTTAAGTTGATTTTGATTGACAGAATAAAATCAAACAGCCAGAGGGTAGAAGTCCCATTTCATGTCAGACGTCAGAGTAAAAAAGGGAAAAATGAATATGTAATCCAAAGTTTTACAGTAACATCCTATACTTGCTTCCCCAGAACAGAAACATTGGTCGCATAATGTACTCAAGCAATAGATGAAGGCAATATCATACAGTTGGAATATATGTTTGTTTGTTTGTTTGTTTGTTTTTATTTCTGCATTCAATCAAATACAATTTGAATACAAATTTCAAAAGTACAAAGACAACGAATAGCAAGGGCAGTGAAATAAATCGATAACAGTACACAAATAGATACACATAGGTGATTGCATTGAGCAATGTAGATACACAGAAACATAAAATAAAATATACAGTATTTTTCAGTAAACAGAGATCATTGAATGCAAGGAGACCACCATCGTAAGCGATTAAGCTTGAAATGGATGGAGGCCTAGAAATGGATGGAATATATATACCTCCTCTCAAGTTTCATGCTGTTTTGGTGGTACATGTAATACCCAATTAAATTCCATTTTTTATGTACCAGTGAAATCTAGAAGAGGAAATTAGGCCTATAAAGCCTTATATTAACATCACATAGTGATACTTTTTTTGTAGATTTAGCTGTTATGATGACTGAATGGATTTAAAAAGGGTTATATTTGAAAATTATTGACAAAAGAATAAATTCATAATATATTTTGTACAATAGGCCCATCCAAAATTAATATAAAATATACTACAAAAGATGTGTCTATGTTATATTCTTTAGTGAAAAATATTATGTACAAAATAACGTTTACGAACAATGCGCAGACTGCAAGTCGACGATGAAACTTACTGTTTATACGCCCACGGACCGAGAGGTTCATATTTATTGAATTATATGCCCTTTGAGTTTCAGCCTGTGGATTTGACTCATCGGAAGCGGAGCATGAAAATCATATATATCCATTGTCATCTATAGGACCCATATCTTTTTTTTTTTTTTTTTTTTTGATCTCCCTTCACTATTTCTTTGTTGTTGTTTCATGCGTGATGCACAAGTCGATTGTATGGGATAAGATAAGTCGACACAAAATGTCAATTTCTGCTGAACACACGATAACAAAACTTCAAACTGAAAAAGAAATAGAATATAATGTGTGTGCAAAGAAGTCACGAGATTTACTTGTCTGTGCCATTGTTCGAATTAAGAGCTCCTCGTTTGTGTTATACATCAACAATCTTGTTTATATCGTATGGTTTATGTTCACAAGAAAAGCTGTACAGACAGAAAAAATGAATATGAGTCATCATGATGACACGGACTGTGCACACACGATGTGCACGTCTTATTGTTGAGAGGTATATTTTGATTGTTCATGATATTTTTCTCGGTATTTGCGAAAGCAGTGAGTAATAAAAATCACATTTCCTCTGATCGCATCAAATAATTCAGGCAACAAAAACAAAGAGGCTCCAAATAATAACAATATCATGATAGTACATTGCGTATTACAATAATGATGATAGTAGTAATGACAATAAGAACAGAATTGAAGGATATAGAAACAAACAAACCAGAGACATGAAGGTTCGTGACGTCATTTCCAAAGATCCCTTTCCTTCCCATTGTATCTGGCCACCAAAAGAAAAGATAATAAGCAACGAAAACAAACAAACAAACAAACAAACAATGTAAACATTAACATAATAGGAATCCGAACAGTTGATATAAGACCCGCCTCCCATGAGCAGTTTATATAAGGCAGACCACACATGCACAACTGCCTCGAACATTATCCGACTTTTCTTGGCTACTGAATGGTTCACAATAACCGATCTGCAGGCTTTTTAATTAACTCCTTTTGATTCCCTCTGCGTGCTTAATTGCATCTTTTAAACATCAGTTGGTGATTACAATGCGGAAACAAATTAACATTCCTATAAACATTGAACTAAAGCAAATTAATGTGTCGGGGTCAATAACCGATGGTGTAAGAAGAATTGTGGTCTGTGTAATTCAGGGGGGGGGGGCTATGCATGTTAAATGCTGCCAAATGGCAGCATTGTTTTTGGACTTCTCAGAAACACAAAATGACGCATGTGAGAACAATCATGACATATGCATTCCCGGCGACACTATCCTTCGGGAATACCGGGATAGACGAGATGGGGAGGGGGTATGTAGCCGGTCAGGGGCGGATCTGGCTTTTTGCTACGGGGGGGGGGGGGGGGGGGTGACCCAATAAAGATGGGTCATGACAAGCAAAAAAAAGTCTTCACATATTTATTTTGCTGCCACTTCTCTCCAAAAAAGATGGCTGACAAGCAAAAAATAAAATGAAATGAATAAAATAGAATATAATATTTTCCGGGGGGGGGGGGGGTCAACCCCCTAACAAAGAAAACCAAAATAACTAGATCTGTCGTCTTTGGGACATGATCATATCCAATGGTATAAGTTTGAAATTGATAGGCAGAGGACTTTCTGAGCAGTAACCTCTGCACAACTTTTGAGGAGAAATAAGAAGAAGAAGAAGAAGAAGAAGAAGAAGAAGAAGAAGAAAGAATCCGTACAAAAACAGAAGGTGATCCGAGAGGATACTCGGATCACCTAAAAATGAGCCGGGGGGGTTAAACCCTCTACCCCCTGGTCACTGCCGGTATAGAGGAAAGAGGGAGGCCCGGGATGAGCATCCATAATTTTCTTATTTTTCTTGTAATTCTCAAATGCTGACTCTGCTCAGTGATAGGCCCCCGTCCAAGTTAATCAAGCCTATTGCCATCAACTTTTCACTCTTGAGCACGCTAAAAAAAAGGGCCGGCCATGCATACCACGCCGCAGTACCACGCCGCAGGACAAGGAAGAAATGATACAAAGTTGAAAGCAAAATAATAATTGTGGGAACCGGTAAAGTAGGAAAAGATTTATTTGGTGGTACGAGGAAAGTAATACCAAGGAGGTATACCTCCTTGGTTATACAACTGTATTTACGTCATGAGTACATCAAATTTTATCAATACGTGAAGCATGACCATCGATCTTGCCCCATCTTGACAACTAACAACAGCAACAACAGGACGATGGCTGTACCATCAGGACATGTCATAAGGTCATATAGATTCGTCCCCTTCCGCGTCGCGTTGACAGTAACCCATCTGGCTTATACCCAAGGAGGTTCTATAGAGAATGGAGTCACAACCGTCTTATTTTCTTTGCTAGATGTTCGAAGCCGCCGCTCAAAAATATTTGAAGCATGTGCAAAACAGGATCTGCCGCGCAGATAGGAAGACAATTAACTCGTGTCTCATTGCATAATCACTAGCCACTTTCAAAGGAAGATATTTCTTTGTGATGGTAATTACTTTTCGCTATACCCTTCTTATAAAAGGTAGGTGGTACAGACATGAGGATGCGCGAATAGAAATTGAGCAAAAATACTGAAATGAAGATGAAAATTACTCGACTGGGCATATGCGGGCACTAATCTGATATATCTATCAATAAAGAATTATACTTGAAGATTATTCCATATTAGTTTCATTTGTGGAAACTAAGCGGAAAAGTGATAAAACCAGCTTTCCAGGATGGTACAGTTTTAAACATTTTCACGTGACACAGCTCAGATTTACACTTTTGCGCAAATTTCTGGACGGAAATGTCTTTTGTTTTACATGCTTTATTATTAATTGAAATTTCACTTCATTTAATAAATAGATAAGCAAAATATGGCCAAAATTATGATAACGTTCAAAATTAATCTTCAGAATGCTGAGCAAGACGGCGGCAAGGAACATCGATCATCAAACTATACAAAGGCACAAGTGCACCTGTGGAATTCCTTTGTACATCAATAGAAATCTGACAACTGTTTGAATAATCACAGCCAGTTGGAACTCCAATGTATAAAACCTCCTTGGTTTACCCAAATGTTACCATAATTAAACGTATCCGATCATGAGTTTTCATACCACTATAAAGCATTCCCGATGCATGTCGAGTGGTCATCACTAGGAGTTAAACAACTCCCCAAGATAATGGTTACGCATAATGTAGATGCCACGGATGTCTTCATTACGCGCTCTCATTACTTCCGGGTTTTTGACCGTATCCGATCCGCCCGGTCAAAGGTGATAAACACTGCATCGATAGCTCTTCGGGCAAGAAAGCTACGTCTGGCTTGTGAAGAAACTCAACATAATTTCTGTCTGAAAGGGGTGCAAAAATCGTAAGTTTGTACTTGGGGTAAAATACCTACTTATTACATCAATTTGGTTTTGCTGCCATTATGTCTTGCTTATTTTTCGTAGAGTTACGCGTTTTGGTGAACTCGTCAACGAATTACAATGTTGGCGATCGTCTCGCTCGTAGTACACACACAACTTGTAGTAGTACCCACGTCTGGCGGTATCCAATGCGTTGGCGATGGCAGCATCGCAGGCTCTTTACCCGATAGCGATAACGAAGCGGTACATGTATTTGTACACTGAGCGATAGATGTGAACCAGACTATAGTCTAGAGAAGTTAGAACAAACCGTATAACTTGGCTTGAATCGTGTCATTCTTATACCTGCTAATTCTTATATACTACTATAAATTTACTTATGAGAGCGAAATTAGTAAGGTTAGTAGAGAGACGTGCGTGCGAGACGTACGTGCTACACTCCAGAGTCCAGTGTTTATTGCCAGGATAGTGAAATAGACACCACACCTACGGGGGTCCTGTTAGTACCCAGTAGATCTATACTATAGACATTTTCTGGTGCCAGTAAATTTAGCTAAACATGCCGCATTATCTGGTGAATATTGCCTCATAGGCTCCCTACATCGACATACAAGGGAAATGTTTATTATATAATATTAATGGTGGATGTTTAACAACTAACATATTTGAAAACACTCGTGATTACATTAGGTCATTAGTAAGAGCTCTGAATAGACCTGTCTAGTCTGATCTCATTTCCAATAGGTGAAATTTCTCAAACAATGACAGACAGTTGACCGCTTATTTGTTGAATTATGTTGTTTTTCTTTTGAAGTTTCAACTGTTAGTGCCTTAATTGCTGTTGAGATGTGATAAGCAAGAAAGAGTAAGACAAAATTGTTTGGATTTTGTTTTTGTAAGTTTGCAGTCTTTGTGATGTTGTGTAAATGTTAGAGTCGCAAATTTAAAGGTTACCCGAGTTAGAATATCCAGTGCTATTTGTCAGTTGAACCCTGCTAACATGTATGGAGTCGAGACAGAGAATTGTACAGTGAAGTTATAAACTACTTTAAAAGTGGATATTTTTGCGCGAGTAATTTTTCGCGCTCGGCTGGGTATAAGAAGAGCTTCGCGTGCTTTTAATTTCGCGGAATCAAGACATCAAGCACTGTAACATATATAGTGGCGAGCAAAAATATTTGCGTACTGTTATTTTTGTGCTAGTCTCTGGTTGCGTGAAATGCGCAAAAATTTCAACACCGCAAAAATTTCCATTTTTACAGTAGCAAATTAATGGTCAGTAAACTAACATTACACATTTATTTCCATTTACAAGACATTTTATCACCTAATTTATGTAAAATATTTGAGCAGACTCTACTCGAAAAGGAAAAAATGCTGATGCTTTCTCCTTGATTAATGTTACCACAAAAAAAAAGAGAAAAAAAAATAAGGTATGAGTATGACATCACAAGAACAGCGCACACATCCCTTCACAATGAACGATCATTAATATGCAGACTTGATGCAAACCATTTCTGCACTTTATGTGGTTTGACTCATCTCTTTCAGAAAGCAGTTGGAATAGCATTACCCTTCAAGGCATAATTTACTATTATTTTGCAGATGAAACAAAAACCCCACCATTAATTTTTTAGAATAGTTATAATTTTTAAGAATAGTTATAAAATGTGAATTAGGGATAGAAACAATCAATGTAAGAATTTGAATCAGTGAAATCGAGGTTAAGTATTGTTGAATATACAAAATGTGAACAATAGTTATAATAAAAATGTTTCCAGACTAAATCGTGTACAGTTACGGTTTATTGAGAAAAATACAGATATCTCCTAATATTTTAGGCTTTGTCGCAAAAATTGTATATGATTGTATGTTTTTTGGTACAACAGACCTATAATATGCATTACCGGTAAATGTCATATCTTGAAAATTTTTAAAATCACTATTCCCAAAGGTAAACAGGACCTTTAACATATATGTCAGTACGAAGTCAAAGGAATGTCTACTTTTCATAAAAATTTTGTGGAATTCTCTTCATATTTTCTTTGTACCTTTTTTTTTTTGGCTTTTAAAAAAAAAAGGGGGGAAATCAGGGAAATATGTGAAAAAACAAATCACACCACCCATGAATTTTCAAAGGTTCTGTCCATAGAATCTTCCTATCTAAACGGGAACAGGGGCTACCATTGACCTTGACATCCCCTATACTACTCCATAATACTACTTTTTGCTTCTTTCACATTTATACCCAATAAAATTACTGCAGGGCTGCCAACTCTCACGCATTGAGCGTGAGACTCGCGCATTTTGGTCCTTTCTCACTCTAAAACTTTATTTCATTTGCATGCATTTCTAATGATCTCACTCATTTTGACTCCTAAATTATACCATTGGCCTATGGGAGTCTCACTCTCAACTAGTTTCCAGTGTTGGCAGCCCTGATTACTACTACTTCTTCTTCTTCTTCTTCTTCTTCTTCTTCTTCTTCTTCTTCTTCTTCTTCTTTTTCTTCTTCTTCTTCTTCTTCTTCTTCTTCTTCTTCTCCTCCTTCCAAATGAAGTACTGACCTCTCGGCAGAGTTTTTTTTTTTACTTTGTGCAGTGCCGAAAACTATCTAGTGTGCCATGCTGCATTGTTTGATCCTCAATAAAAATTCATGAGTTTACAAATACACATTTTGTATTTAAAGTAAAGAGTGCTCCATGTACAAGTAAAAATAGTTCCTCTTCCAGCTAGGTTTGATGCAGTGTCACCCCAAAAAGCTACCTCCTAAACTGTTCTTGGGTAGAAGTGGCTGTCACACTGGTGGGAAGCTGGTTTTAATAGCATAGCAGTTTTGAAACTCAGATAATCCTGCAGAGTTGCTGGTGATATTGAGCATGTTGCCGTCAAGAGATGGTCATGTTACTGGGTAGATGTGCAGGCGGTTCAGGTGGGATGGCAATCAATCCATGCAAGATATGGTACAGCATGGTGACTTGTAGCTGGACTCTTCTTTCTGAGAGAGACTGCCATTTTAACAAGTTGAGCATTTCAGTAACAAAGCACTGTGTATGGTGGATAGTCTCCAATGGTGAATCGAGCAGCACCCCTTTGAACCACTTCTGTCCTTCTGATCATACTACCAGCACTGTTGGTACTTCAGTCACAAACCTCTGTCACACCTTGTGTTGCTGCTACCAATACTGTTTACTAGCAGCATTCCAAAACACATGGTCATGTCTTTAGCTAATGCCATTCATCTTTCCCCTGCCTGGTCTTCTGCCAGAATCACTGTGGATCTCCCGGAGGCAGCCGAGATGGAGGACATGGAGATCGCTCCTCCCGATGCTCCGCCCTACACCAACAACATCCACACCCGCAAGGCATTTGAAATGCTCAATGTCTTCCGAAAGTGAGTTTGTGGGGAAAGCTGTATTTTGATGCTCCTCCGTGAACAAGTTTCTTCTTTTTTTTTTCCTCAAAAAAAAAAAGAAAAAAAAGTCAGTATTGGTTCTAAGTTAGGGATTCAAACTCCCTAAGTGTAATTATGCTTAATGGTATGAATGTTAAAACAAATTGCAGCGCCAGCTGGACTCAACTGACATAAATTACAGTTTGATTTTCACAACAGTTTGAGGCAAGGTGTTGATTTCAAGTTCAGGCAGATATGATGCTTGCATGAAGTGTGTGTTTGTGAATCAAAAGTCCAAACCATCTTCTTACATCCTCTTTGATAGTAAACACCAAAATCGTCAAAATATGTTACTATGCATCAATAATAAGCATGCGGGGTTTGTTACATTTCAGAACAAGGATTTCACAAGTTCAGCCATGAATATTCTCTTCTTTTTATTCCACAAATCTAAGTCATTCTGTGTTTTACTAATAACAGTTATGAACAAACTTTGTAAGTCTAAACCTTTTCTTTCTTTGTGATCATTTACACATGTAGTGTTGTACATAACCATCCAGTTTTGACAGTGTTGAGTCATCAGTATAAGCTGTAATCAGTTTATTTTCTAAAGGCGGTAATCCACTGTGTTTTTCAACAAGGGAGTACTTTAAAGTACACATACCTTTAATTCTGCTTGTTTTGTATTTTGCTATGTTTTGTTGTTGAACTTCTGAAAATTACAATCTGGTTAGTGTATGTGGAAAAAAAAGAAGAAAGAAAAAAAAAATGTATTGATGCAAGGACAGTGTAACTGATTGGGTTAGGTCTCATGGCCAAAGGAGTTTCCTTCATCATACAAATGATAAAGGCTGAGCTTTTATACTGTAATACATTATCACAGGCAAAATGTCCTCTGTGATGTCATTCTGGAGGCAGAGGGTGTGGAGATTCCTGCCCACCGCATTGTTCTGGCGTCCTGCAGCCAGTACTTTGCGGCCATGTTCACCAGCGAGCTGTCGGAGAGCCGAGCGGAAAAGATAATCTTGCAGGAGGTGGACGGGAGGGCGCTCTCCCTCCTCATTGACTTTGTCTACACATCAGAGGTGCAAGTCACGGAAGAAAATGTGCAGGTATGATGAGGAGTAATTCCTGTAAAGAAATAAAACAAAATGCAAAACAGATAGGACAATCTACTCCACGTTGAAGTTGACTGTAGTAAATAGAGTTAAGTTTAAAAAGCAAAGAGAATGGTAGAAGTGTGTCATTGCCACAAGTTTTCCAGTGACGAGCGCATAAAGCATTTTCCTTGAAGTGAAATGAAAAAAATCATGAATTGTATCTCATGTAAAATGAGTTGAATCCCTCCTGATGGTTTTAGAAACAAATCAGAAAATGATTTTCATGACATGACAGTGGTAAATAGGTCAAAATCAACAGTCACTGTACTTTTGCCAAAAATGTGAATTTAGCCATTCCATTACTTTAGCTAGGAATAACTACATGTATTTCTACTTCATGGTTGTGGACAGGATACAAATAGACTATCATTAGCACTAGAGGTCAAAGGTCAAGGTCAAAGATCTCTCTCTGTTTTAGTTTGAATTGTCATTTCAAGCCATAACTTCAGATAGGGGATTGTGTTGTTATATCATTGGGTAAGAAGAAAATAGATAAGTAAATAATTAGTTGCATGAAATGATAGGAGTTGAAAGGTCAAGGTGAAAGGTCACTAGCATAACTTCTATGGGGAAATCGACAACATTTATCAGTGTAATGGATAGAAATGAATTGGGAAATATTGCTGTTGTGTAGGCAGGATTAAACATCAATCCGTGAAGTCGGTGGTCAAGATACTGAACCTCGTCTAAGTGTAAATGAAGAAGTATGTTTTTCACATTTGTTTTTATATGGAGAATAAAAAATACTTGATGAGTGACAAAATTACCACATGTTCGATACTTACCTCACAAAATTTACCTGATCAATCAAATCCAGACTCTTTTGCCAGCCGCCAGCCTGCTCCAGCTGAATGATGTCCGTGTTGCATGCTGCGACTTTCTCCAGAAACAGCTGCATCCCACCAACTGTTTGGGGATTCAGGCCTTTGCTGACGTCCACTCCTGCAGTGATCTCTACCACTATGCCCAGAACTACACCATGCAACACTTCAGGTATGAGAGAGATTAGGCACATCTGCTGTCATAGTTTGGGCACTGTGTTAGACATCAGTAAAGCATTGTTGAGATAGCAAGCAGGGATTGTTCACCTAATATACACAATTACAGCATTCCATGCATTCCAAATGTACATGCTAGAATATGCTACGGCTGGCTGTTGTTGAGAAACTTGTGCATAGGAAGACTGTAATTGATTATATGTATCCCTGGTAAAAGTCAGAAACTTTATATGTGGTATATATTTCCTAAATTTTGTGAGTCCACCGATCTTTGTGAAACTAACAACTCGCGAAACATAGCCTCCCACAGTGCAAGTGGGTTGTGTATTGTTCCTGGGATGGAAATTGCTGATTTTCTCACAAAATGAAATAGTTATTCTTTCACATTCCATCAACAGTTCCATCAGTAGTTCCACTTGTAAAATCTTTGTACAAGACCCAGCAAGCAAAATATTATACTTGCAAAAATGTGGCAGCATATGAAATGTGTAAAAAATTTGCATGTGTCATGAATAGCTGTATATCTGAGACACACTGTATTGTACTATGTCTCTTTTTGTCTCTGTCTTCCTCATTTCTCCTGATGCTCACACTCTACCATTCGATATGAGGAAGTACTTTTTTTTGCCAACAGAGTGGTTGATATGTGGAATTCTCTTTCAGAAGATGTAGTCTCAGCATGTTCTGTGAATGCCTTTAAGAATAAGCTAGACGAACACTGGAAGGGCGTTGCATTTGACTATGAGTAATGACATTAGGTCTTGGGTCTCACGCAGCTTACTGCTCTCCCTGCGATGTGTATCTTCTGTAATTTTAAATTTTAGGATATCACTTTAAGGTGTAACTTGATTTGAATGAGATTAGTGCAGGCGATAGGAAGGACTGACAACAGCAGAGGATAACCCAACCCTGATTGATGAATAGGTCCTCCTTACCTACACCATCATTTCAGAAAAGTTAAAGTAAAGTAAGTAAAGTATACATCTGTCTCGTTGAATCTACTAATTCTGCCTATCATTTTCTCCCCCTCCAGTGCCGTGGTGCGCAGCGACGAGTTCTTTGCCCTCTCTGCGGCTCAGGTGTGCGAGCTGATCAGCAGTGATCACCTAACCGTTCATTCAGAAGAGGAGGTAAAGCTCGTCTTGATAGTAGTGATGAGGCAGAGACTCCAACTCTTGTGCTTTTAGTGGGAGATCTCCCACTTTGAGGCCATTTTCTCAAAATCTTCTCGCTCTCCTGCTCAAGTTTGAATTTCTCCCACTCTAGCTGTGTGTCTCCTGCTTGAGATGTCTTTTCTCCTGCTTATAATGTCTTTTCTCCCGCTTGAAATTTAGCTTCCTCCCAACTCAAAATGTAACTCTCTCCAGCTTTAGATTTAGCTCTCTCACACTGAAAATTTAGCTTTCTCTTGCTCAGCTGAAGTTTTGTCATGCATGTTCAAAAATAAGGCTAAGATTGCACCAGAGACTATCTATAACCCTAGAGCTTGGGCCACAAGTAATGACATACTTTAAGTTTGTATTGTGCGTACGTGCACATAATATTGCTCACATGTTCACACAATCTGAGTCTCCAGTTTAATTCGCTAGGGGGTCCGGGTGGGATAATCTCCTGTTTAAGAGGTACTTTGGGTTGGACTCTCTGTCTGACAAGGGGAAGATACTATGTAGATGCCACTGTGGCACAGCTCTGCTATGGATTATGACCTAACATTGTCACAAGCACATGATCGTGTTTAAGATTACATAATCATGTAATGTTCTCATCCCCCTGAATTGGCTTGTGTCATCAGCTCTCTGACTACTTGCATTTTGCGTGTTTGTCTGTCAAAAGCACCCTTCATCTTGTGACTCTGTTACTATTTGAAGTTTTATGCAACTGGGAAAGTATGCAGGCACTATTGATATAGTAGCTGGTCATTTTGCTGAGTGAGGCTGAAGTCCACACACATGTATGAGTCTTGCAACCCTCAGCTGGGATTGTTACAAATGAGTTAGTGTCAGTCCAACACATTCCTCAAGAGGAGAACTCCTGAAAATGTTTTTAAGCCACAGTTGAGTTCAGGTTATCGGCAAATTTTTTTTTTTTCTTTTCATGTTTATTTTGTCATATTGTATATTTCCAGTTTTGGAACTGCTTACTTTTTGTCAACATAGCTTTCCCTAGTAGAAAAGTGCTCTTGGTTCTTAGCAATTCAGAGAAATGGTAATTGTCTAACCTCAACTCCTTTTCATTGTTTTGTTCAAGTGTAGGAGACTTCACCATTGCCGTTTACAAGCTCAAGACATGTAAAAAGTCACTCACATTGGGCAGATGGTGTGAGGAAAAAAAATTGAAGCATGCTGGCTGTTAACATGCCAGCAGATATATGACCACAACACTTTCATTTTCGGTTGTAGGTTCATAAATGTTGAGTAGGAAACATGACCTCAAAACATTTAGACCTATTGAAACTCCTACTTCTCACCCCTTGTGGACATTATTGCCTTTCATTCAGTCAAATGCTCTCAGATTATTTGAGGTGTCATGTACCATTTTTATGTGTTTATGAACTTTGCAATGAGACCCCACAAAGAGATAAAATTAATTCTTCATAAACTACATACATTTGTTCCTTGACCCATCAATATCTTCATGTGTACCTCTTTCTTACTGGTACTTTCATATCATATACTTGTCCCAAATACACTTGTATGTTTGTTTTGGGATAAGGATATGTAACTAAGGAATCGGACTATTAAAACCAAACTGAGCAGATGGCAGGTATGGTTTCAAAAGTGTTTCAGTGTGAAATATTTTGAATTGCCTGGATTAGGTTGCTCATGAGAAGTTTACACCTTCATCTTTGTTTATCTCTTAAATCTTGCATGTAAACTTTACCCCACCCCTCCTCCCAGGTCTTTGAAGCTGTGGTTGCCTGGGTGAGGCAGGATGAAGCAAACCGCAGTGACTACATGCCTCAGCTGGTGGAGTACGTCAGGCTACCATTGCTCCCCAAGGAGTACCTCATTCAGCGAGTGGACAAGGAGCCCTTAATCAAAAGTAATGCAGGACCCACTGGGACCTATCCCATGAAAATGTTCGCAGTTGTATTAAATCACAATAATTTCAGTTCCCATGGCAGCAGTGTAAATGCACATAGCTGATTGGTTGCTTCCTTGCTGCTGACATGCATAGCACATCACTTTGTGAAATGGTATTTTGCATGAGTGCAGATATACCTCAGAATTGATGGGAGGTGAAAGAGCTTTAATTTTTCTGGGCTATTTTGTGAATGAGTCGGAAAATTGATGCATACAATCAGTCAAATATGCAACTGAATACACACAAGGCAATAAGCTTGGAGGGATGAATTTAGGGTACCTGGTTATTGCACCCAGTTGTATAGTTCATGAACTCCTGAGTACAGAAATTGTAGTACAAACTTGCATCAAAGTTTATGTGACATGTGAGAGACACAGTCAATGCATAAAGCTAGATTTTATTTTATTTTATTTTATTTATTTATTTATTTATTTTTATTTTTATTTTTATTTTATTTATTTTTTTTTTTTTTTGGGGGGGGGGGGGTGAACCAACTTACATTTCAAGGCTTCTCACATGTGTTACATGAATATCAAATAACAAATTGTGCAGGCAAGGGATTATCAAGGACTGTGACAGATATTTTGGTGCTGCTATGCTTGATATTATCACTTTCTTATAAACATTTAATCATAACAAACTATCCGCTTTCATATAAACATTTGATCATTACAAATATTGTTATGGATACTTCTGAAACTGACAAGTACTCTTTGTCATATCAGCTTGTTGCACATTCCCACGCTGCCACAGATTTACATGAGCTGTGAGCATTTGAAGAGTTTTCTCAACATCTCTGTTTTCATTCTCTGTTGCATTACCGATGTCCGTAGGTAATAGTTCGTGCAAAGATTTCCTGATCGAGGCAATGAAGTACCACCTACTACACAAGGAGGAGAGGAGTCGAATGAAGAACCCGAGAACCAGGAAGCGAACACCAATTGGTCTTCCAAAGGTGAGACAAAGTGATGTGGATGAGTGATCATGACTCTTCCTTAAGGGAGACCTCCAGATGATTTTCAGGCTTCTACATAATGAACATGTATAAATTGGTTACACTGGGTGCAGAGTTTCAGAATTTGTAGTGATTGGGATGAGGAAGAGGAGTGTTTTCAAAATTTATAACGAATCACAATGAACAAGGTTGATGGCATGGCAGCCTCACAACAAGAATGCATGAGTTGGGGCTCAAGGATGCAGAACAAAAGAAGAAGGCATGCATAAATTCTACACAGGTGAACTTGTGAAGCATGTGGTATTGTAAAGGAATTACATTGCGCCATTTCTGAAATATGTGAGGCTCCTATGTCATCAACACTGTTCGGTGTAATTTGTTTAAGATTTTTTAGAGTATTGATTTCTCTGCTCAAGGATCACAATAGATTCCACAAATCTATACATGGAGCTGTTGATCTATGTACCACAGAATGTGAAATTATGAAAATCGTCTGGAATGCCCCTTTAAGGTTTGAGATGTGTGACTTTCCGGGAAATACAAGGTCAAAGGTCAGGATGAAGCATGGTGCAGAACATCACAGATTGCTGTAAGTAGAGAAAACTGGACACAGAAAGAGATGACAATACAAAATGATAGACTGAGGCTAATAGAGGCAAGCAGAGGTGTATTTTTTTGACATCTGATGCTATTTCTTTCTCATTTTTAAGCGCAACTGCTGAGGAAGGGTTTTACAACTACCGTGGTACAGACCAAGACAACATTTGGTGATGTGATACTTATGCCTATGATGAGATATACAATCTTCCTTAAAATCTTCCATTTGCATTTAAGAATACAATAAGATGGAAGACTGTCAAAGTTAAAGACTGTTGGCCATCCATATTTGCGCAAAGATTTACAAGTACATAGTGGTCTTGGTGTCTGTGCAATATCTACTTTGCATTGATCAAATGTGAGAAGCATTGTGGCTTTGTATTTAGCTATCACTGTTGACCCCTCTGTCTGCTATGTGTGTGCTGCAGTTAATGTTGGTGGTTGGAGGCCAGGCACCGAAGGCCATCCGCAGCGTGGAGGTGTACGACTTCAAGGAAGAGACCTGGACGCAAGCAGCTGAGATGCCTTCCAGGAGATGTCGGGCAGGTAGGAAGTCCGGCCGAAGTTTGACCGCGTGACCTAATTTGTGCACCTGTGGATTTACATTATGTTTCCCAAGCCCCTTTATTGCTGTCAGCCATGTGGTTGTGTGACAATTTCAATGACGTTTTGAGATTTCATTCTGACAGGATTGCAGTTAGGAGCCCTTATTTGCAGACACAGCCAAAGTAGTGATTCATAATTTGGTCCTTCCTCGTTTAACCCTTTAAACCTCAGGAGTCGCCGTCCTCAATGGCATGGTCTACGCTGTCGGCGGCTTCAACGGGTCGCTGAGAGTCCGGACGGTCGACGTCTACGATCCCGTGAGAAACATGTGGTCCTCTGTAGCCTCGATGGACGCGCGGCGTAGCACTCTTGGGGTAGCGGTGCTGAACGGCATGATTTACGCCGTCGGTGGTTTCGACGGTACCACAGGTAATGAATGCTTCAGTTAGCTGGTGTATTTCTCCACTTGATTTGCATGATGGTACAAGTTGGATATTACAATAGAAAATCTTGCTATGAGAATAGTTTTAGTAAGACTTCAAATTTACCTTTTTACAGCAAATTGATGTAAATCATGCAAACCATTCCTGTTTTTTGACAAATTTCTCAAAGATAGCCAGTTTAGGAGATTTGTCACACTGTTAACTTTGCTAGCAAAGATAATGACAGTTATTGTTAGATATAATGCTTTCATCCAAAGTGCAATGAAAGAGTCATGCATAAAAGAGAAAGTAAAGTATTATGTGTCAATGACATGTTGTCAGTGCAGAAAAACAAACAAACTTGCTTTTTAAGTATGTCACATGCCATCCTGTTGCCAAGTATGCAATTACAACAAAAGTTTGTTAAGACCAGGGGAGCATGGAAACATTGGTGACCACTGTGAATTCCAAGTAGAATCTGGTCCCAGTATGTGTGATACGTAAATGTAATACCCTATTTGTATAGGGCATTTAGAGCACTGCAAGGCCCATTTCATGAAAAGTTGATATGATAGCAACTCTTTTTGGAATAATAGTTGTCATGGTAATGGCAAGAATCCAGCTCCCTGATTGGCTGTTGCTATGGAAAGTTGCCATTCCAGCAAGAGTTGATATCCTAACATCTTTGATGAAATGGTGCCCAGGAGTGTTCCTGAAGCCCTCTAAACTCTTTATGAACAGACGGTTGGGCCCAGGAGTGCTCTAAAATTATGCCCCACTGGAGGCTTGGTTCAGGAATGCTCCAAAACTCAAAACTGTGAGTAGATGGTCACCAACATTTAGAGCGCTTTGAAGGTGGTATGCGGTCTCGCATTGTACATACAGTTTATATGGTGGAAGTTCCCGCGCACTCGAAGGTCACCATAACATTTGTGCCCCTCTCGACCACTTCGCATGTGGTCTCAGGGAGTGTTGATTTTCTGTTACAACAAGCTACACCTCTACACCAGCCAATAATCTTATGCCTCTCCTGTGTGCAGGTCTTAGCAGTGTAGAAGCCTACGACCCCAAGGTCAATGAGTGGAGACCGGTCGCCCCCATGAAGACCCGGAGGAGCAGTGTGGGTGTGGCGGTCCTCAACGGTGAGTGAGACTGGTCCTCCAGTTTGGCTGGAGACAGAAAAAGTGGATGGATGGTATCTATAGAACGGGTCAAGAAAATTCTGCAATCTCATTGGTTGAGAGCTGTGCATTGATTTTTACTGGCCACACGTGTGATATCAATTTACCATTATGATCACTGACATTAGACTCTGTAAATGTACTATCTTGCACTGGTATGGCAAGAGTTCGCAAACTTGCCAAGAAATGGCTAGCCGTGCATCCCGTGAATTTAAGTAATTTGCAGAAAATGTACTACTGTAACAGTATGTGCCATATATTTAGCAAGTCTAGTTTTTCACAAATCGGGACTTCTCAACAATTTCTCATGTGGTTAAATCCATGGGATCAGAGTCAATATTTCTGCATGTTTTGAAATTCGCAATTAGCACCCGACTATGCAAAATTCGTAAAATTAAATACCTCCATAAAAATATATAGCATATACAGTATCTGTTACAGCCAAGAGTGTGTATGGCATGGTTGCGCATCGTGCCCCAGTATGATATGGTTTTTGTTGTTTTTGTGTATCATCCACCGCAGGTTATCTGTACGCGGTAGGTGGGTATGACGGAGCATCAAGGCACTGTCTAAGCTCCGTGGAGCGGTACGACCCAACCGAAAATAAGTGGATGCCCGTAGCAGAGATGAGCACGAGACGAAGTGGAGCAGGTAACAAAAATTTGCTTCTGCTTCTCAAATTATGTACAGTTTTCTAGTCTCTCTCTCTCTCTCTCTCTCTCTCTAACAAGCTCTCCCATTTTATACCAAGTTACTTCTCGCAGTAGCAGAGAATGCTGTGGGAAATATTATGTACCACACTTTCAGACTTAAGTTTGTAAGTGCTTTTTAGCCATTTCCCTGTTGTTTTCTCTTATCCATATGAATATTCCGTATCTGCTGTGTAATTGATGAGCCCACTTAGTGAGGAAAATATGTAATGATCATGGGTAGTAATGAATGGTGAGATCTGATGCCACAGCAATGAAAGTACTGAAGTCCACCCCAGCAAACTACCAATTGCCATCAGAAATTGTATGTGGCGTGTGTTCAGCCCCAAAATGTAAATGTTTGTGACAGTCTCTATTTAGCTTTATCTGAATGTGTTCTACCTTTTGCATCCTGTGTGTTATACATTGGCTCACCTTATCAAGTGAATATTTCATAGGCAGCATGAGTTACATGTCTCTACCCCATACACTGCCATCTTTAGTTTCAATGTTGTGCAAAGATAGGCAAATGTTAAAGCTGCAGTAGAATTTCCATATGATAATATGTCACTAAACCTAAAAGAAGGTTATATTTTTGCCGACGCTGGCTGGTTTGTGTGTTTGTCTGTCAGTTTGTCTGTTTGCAAAATGACTCAAAAAGTTATGAATGAATTTGAATGAAATTTTCAGGATAAGTTGTGAATGACACAAGGAACAGATGATAAAATTTTGAGAGTAATCCGGATCACCATCTGCATCCAGGAATTTTTGTTGAATATCTTTAAGGATTCTTTGGGCCAACAATGAGGGAATTCAAGCTGCACATATGCGTACTGAACATGTGATGGAGGCGTGGCAAGAAGCTCTGGTACATGCAATGACACTGCTCAAGAAAAGATTCTTTGACATTGAAAATTTATCTTTGGCCATTTTTAGCATATGCATATATTGGTGGGAATGATCTGCTTGACGGAGGTCCGCGCTCTCTGAGTGCTTTTGTAGATTGTTTGTTTGAACTCTCTTTGTATGTTATCTTTCTCTCTTTAACTTTATCTTTCTTCATTGTCTGCTGTGATTGACCAGGTGTGGGCGTGGTCGACGGCCTTCTCTACGCCGTGGGAGGCCACGATGGGCCGATGGTCAGGAAGAGCGTCGAGATGTACAACCCGGACATGGACAAGTGGACACAGGTGTCCGAAATGACACTGTGCAGACGCAATGCAGGTTAGACATAGAGACACAAGGGGGCACTGTGTGTGATATACTGTAAAACCTACAATTTTCATGGGCATGAAACTTTTGTGAATTTCGCAAGGAGCCAAGATTGGCGAGAGTAAAATGCACTCGAAAGGTTTTGTCTTTATAGTGCATTAAATTCGCGGTAGTTTAATGCCGCGAAAAAAAGGCTGTTGGCTCGAATGAGTATGGAAGTGCATGCAGTGCTCATTGTGTGCGCTTCTATACTCTTTGCATAATACTGTATAGTGATTGGCTGAGAGCCCATGACTGGTCGTGGAAATTCAACATGTCAAATCTCTGCAACTGGCACTAAGACCCAGTCAAACGACTGAAACTGGCAAGGCTGGTGACGTCACACTTCGGTCTGAAGGTCGTACGACTGGTCATATCGTATAGTGTGCAGCGGGCTTAAGACTTTGAAGACGAGGTTCTGAGTTCAAGTCATACAAAATGCTTGGACAAGATGTTTTTACCCACAATATTCCCCTGGGCCCAGGTGTAAGAATGAGTACGTGGGAGTGCTTGGGTAATAATAAATGCAGGACCCTCTGGAAGAACAGTGTTCACACAGAGTATGCTACCCTTGGTATATGATATGCAAATAATGCACATTTCATGGGGCGCTACAAAGAATTGTCCACCCAATAGTAACTTTTGACAAGTCCAAAACACAAGAATCAAGTTAGTGTGTTTTCTACTGTTCAAATGTTGCTGAAGGGGGTTTAATTTTACTATCACCCAACCAAGTAAGATGCATTATTTGTTTTGTAAAATAGGGATATGATTTAGTTTCAAGTTTCAAGTTTCAAGTTTCTTTATTTCACCAAAGCAAGGAACATATTAAAACGATTACATATATCAATATTCGGATATGATTACAAACATTTCAGTAAGACAGTGAAAAGGAACAAAAATACATAAATAGATTGACAATTACACGTACATAGGTTAACAAATATGCTATGGTAGGTAGCAGCCAGAAAGGAGATGTCCCTTATTTACAGCTGACCTAGAATAATTCAATCAATTTCAATTATTTATATAATGTGTTCCAATGAAAGTAAAAACGTTAGAACAGCACAACACAAGACAAAGCAAAACATAAAATGACAATAATACAGGATGTCTCGAAACATAGGGGATAAAAAACATACTCCTTACCTTAATAAATTTGGCTGTAATTATTGAGAAGAGCTTTTTTGTAACCAGATTTAAACGTATTCAAAGAGTTAGCATTACGAATTGCACAGGGGAGAGAATTCCACAGGGTAGGACCAATGTAAATGATAGATCTTTGATAAAAAGAAGTACGAGATAGAGGTAGGTGAAAATCATTGGCGGATCGCGTGCTATAATTATGAATTTGATTATTAAAAGTGAACAAATCTAAGAGAGTCTTTGGTAACAAACGATTTTTACACAAATACATAAAAATTCCAGCTTGATATTTGTACATATCATTCAACCGCAATATCTTCAGGGATAGGAACAGTGGTTGGGAGTGGGCAAGAAAAGAGGCATGGGAAATGATTCGTATTGCACGTTTTTGAAGCACTGAAAGTCTTTGAATATAACATTCGTGAGCATTGCCCCAGACAGTTATGCCATAGTACAAATGAGGTAGAATTATGGCATTATAAATTGATTTTAAAACAGACTTTGGAAGAAAACTTAGTTTATTCATTACACCAATATTTTTTGATAATTTATTACAAACAAAATTAATATGATTCGACCAATTCAATTTATTATCTACATGCACGCCAAGGAATTTCAGTGAAGGTGTCTGCAAAATTTGAGAACCACACATGCTAATGAATACAGTGTCGGTGTTACATTTTTTCTTTGTAAATATCATAAAATTAGTTTTTGATATGTTAATTGTTATATGTCATTTACATATTGCACATGCCCTACTTTAAGCAAATCAATATTAAAATCTCCCATTAGATAAAATATTTTCTTTTCTTTTTTTACAATATCCAAAATATCAATCAAAAACTCACAAAATTCATTAACTGACTTATTGGGTGGTCTATATACAACACATATCAAAATAGAGAAATTGCAATTTGTTACTTCTATAAAAATACTCTCTAAAAAATCAGTATTGGTATCAAGATCACAACGGCGATTAAAAGATATGTCTTTGTGTACATATAATCCAACACCTCCTCCGCGTTTTGTTTTGCGATTGTTACCAACAAACTCATAATCATTCATACTGCACAGTGATAAAGGGGAATTATCATTCATCCATGTCTCGCTGATGCCAACAATTTTTGTTTGCATAGACAAAGAAGATAGAAAAAGTGACAAATCATCAAAATTATGACACAAGCTTCTCACATTAATATGAATACATGACAAATATTTAATGAGATCATCATTAGAATATCTATTTTCAATAAAGTCATTAAACTCCTCCGGTGTACAATTTGTTTGAAGTGAATCATTATTTATTTCAGATTCAGGTGGTGATAGAAATTCATTAAGAGTATCAAAGTCAATATCATCGAGACATCCTAGAAATCTACGCTTACACGACATTACACACGATTGCACACAAAATACAAATATACATATACATATAAGGTGAATAGATTAACCTGAGCACACAAGAAAAAGGAGTAATATACCAATCGAAGATAAAATGATGCTTGGAGGGTTGTCATATTTCAAAAATGATTAGTTAAAAGTTAGGATGAGAACTAGTGTTATTATTTTCATTGCACAAAACCAGTATTCAAAATTTAAATTCCATAGCAGCTAATTTCTCATGATACTGAGGCTAGCACCAGCTGCAAGCTAACTGTACTGCACACCCAAACAATTGCATTGTTATACAGGTATATAAGCTGAGTGCCATACTAGTCAGTAGTATCATAACACCTGGTAGAAAGTAAATTTGGGCTTTTAGGAAAAAAAAAAAAGACTGGTCATATGATAGCACTCAGTCAATCACATGATTAGGTTCCTTCTCATTTTATAAGATCATAGAATCATAAGAAGGAAATGTTTTGTGTTTGTGTAGGATAATGTGTTGCATGTCACGCAAATGTGGCTGTGCTCGCAGTTGATGTATCTATGTATGTTTGTATGTGTGTTTATCTAATATGCGTCTCTATACATAATGTAGGCATGCATGCATGTAAGTATGTATGTTTGTTTATTGTGTGTGTGCGTGTTTGTGAGTATGTGTGTACACTCTTTCATGTTATTTCCTTGATTTTCCTCTATCCAACTGCATTAAATATGGAAATGAAAGCATGCAAGCCAATATGAAGGGAAACAGGAAAGAGGAAAGACCAAAGGAGAGTGTCACTCAAGGAGTTAAGGAAACAGCCAAGGAAACGCTTCTGCACACAAATATGTCGCAAATTCACCAAAAACAATAGCAGTAGTTACAGAGCAGAAAGTGCAATAATCAGTCACAACTGCTGCCAGGAAGTGTCATATGTGATGGCACTGTGCCCCCCCCCCCCCCACCCATGTTAACCCTATTCTAACTGGGCTATTTGAGACCAAGTTTTTACTGAGGGGGGGTCAATTTGACCCCCCCCTTCAGATCTCGGCCGCTGATCGCGCGATCGCCGCGAAATTTTGCCTGAAGATAGAGCTGGATGTCAACTACAAGATTACATTGTCATACAATAGAAAAATATTGCCTTTCTATTTTTAATAAATTAATTATGCGAATTTGTGCATGAAATCATATTTTCACCTATAACTCCATAAAAAAGACTGCAGGATTGCTAAATTTTTGTTTCAGAATTCCTCAAGACGCATCAAACAATTTTTGTGTAAAAAAATAGCTCAATTGAAATTAATTTCTTTTGTTTTTTATTGTTTTGTTAATTTCTTATGTATTTTATTGTTTTTTAAACCTTTTGTTTTCCATTGTTTTTTTGCCAAAACTTGTTGCAGGCACTTTTTCAGACTTATCTACACTAGAATTGATTAATTTCAATGGTTAAAAGTTGAAATAATCTAATTTATATCAATTTAACCAAAAAACACAATTTGCATTGGATTTGCACACGATATCATGAATTTGAGCTGTTTTTTGGTTGACATGCATATGCAAAACATTACGTAACTTCAAAACGGTGTACCCGGACGTCGCAAATTTGGTCTCAAAATATGCGGGAGACTTCAATGAAAAAAGTCGTGAAACGACGCGGCAAAAGCTTTGAGCGTTGCGAAATCGTGGCGCGAAACATCGAGGGGGGGTCAATTTGACCCCCCCCCCCCCCAGTTAGAATAGGGTTAAGTCAGCACTGCTGCATGCAATTAAAGATTAAGTTCTCATGTGCTGTGCATGTTCTTTATTCTTCTACAATCTCATACATACATGATTACGATAGATGAAAACATTTGAATCAACATAAACATTTGTGATTCATCACATTTTGTTTCAAATACTTTTTGTCCCTCATTTTTCTTTCATATATGAATGCTGACATTTACTCTACCTGTATTTATTCTCTACTCCAGCCCACCCTTATTTTCAAATTGCCACACCTAATGCAAGCAGGAATTGTCATAAAGCCATGGATGTCATAGTGTCTATTACAATACTGTTTACATAAATAAGACAGGTGGAGATTCTTTAACTGTACTCGAGTAATAAAGCCTCTATGAATCATCTTTGTTCCTTTTCCAGTCTTCTTTTCCTATGTTACATTCTTTTCAAAATAGTGCCTTTTTTGGCGGGCAGAGAGTGTCAACAATGAGATCCACATCTATTTTAAATTGTGGCTGCATTGATTTGGTGATGTTAGTGCCAACAAATCTCTTTTGCTGTTTATTATTCCATTAGGGGTAGCCTCTGTCAACGGCTTGCTCTATGTGGTCGGCGGGGATGATGGCTCGGCAAACCTGGCCTCGGTGGAGTGCTACAACTCACGGGCTGACACCTGGAAGCTGGTGACGTCGAAGATGACCACGGGGCGGAGCTACTCGGGCATTGCCACGATCGACAAGGTCCCGTCGCTGAACACTTTCCGGGAAGGCAACGCCCTCCAGTGGGAGTCCGAGAGCATGAAGACAGAAGGCGCGTACGGACCGCTGCCCAAGCTGTGACCGCTCCCGATTGCTTCTTGAATCGGCTCACGTATTGGACTTGTGTCCTGAATTGACACTGACGGCCTGCCCGGCAGCTGCCGTTGACCGTCATTGGAGAACACATTGTTTGTTTTTCGTTGTCGAGCATGAAGTGGACGATGAGATGAACAAAAGCAAGATCGCATGCGGTACTCACATGGCGTCGATAGCTGTACCAAGACAGATATTGGGCAGCAGTGCAGCGTGATCTGTGTAATGAAGTGATTGATTTGAGCAAATTTCACTTTGCGCGGCATTATGTTTTGGTTTGGGAGAGCAAATTGAGGCATTGAGATGGGGAGGTGTTAGTTATGTCCTGGAACGTATAACATGTTCATGAGAATCAAAGAATAGAGGGACCATCTTAGCCCTTTAGGTGCTTTGAGTGCTGATTTGGCGTAGAAAACCCCGTAGCCCTGCATGCACTGTCCAAAGTCTCTGGCACCGAAAGTGTTAATGTAGATGAGTATGCAGCGTCAGTGCTGCGAGGTCCCAACAAAAAATGAGGGTATCTCGGTGTACATGTGTCTGTAGTTTTTGACCTGCGTCAAAACAAGTCATTAGACCAAATCTTAAGGGGTGCGACCCCACTCAGGCCATGCACAGTCTATGGGGAAGAATCTCTCTGATCTGTGTATTGTCCCGTTCTGTAGAGAAATAGTTGCCAAAAGGAGATCCCTTGGACCAAAGTGGAAAGGACGTGCCGCTCAAACTGCATTCCATAGGTAAACTCTGCTGACCCCATCTGGGGTGGGTTATGTACCATACAGCTGGTTGCCGTGGGCCACAACTCAAAATTGAGCTGCGTTCTACTTCATGCACAAGGTTCCTTGACGGAATTTTTGTGTCTACTTGTGGATGCCACTTGCACTACAGGCTGCCAGAGGCATCAACACCTTTTTAGCTCACCTGAGCCAAAGGCTCAAGTGAGCTATTGCGATCGCCCTTCGTCCGGCGTCCGGCGTGCGTCGTGCGTCGTCCGTCGTGCGTAAACTTTTTACATTTTTATCTTCTTCTTGAAAACCCCAAGACCGATTTTCATCAAACTTGGCAGGTAGCATCCCTAGGGGGTTAGGAACTCAATTTGTTAAAATGGGCACCATGCCCCACCCAGGGGGCCCCCCCCAAAATTAAGGAATCTGTAAAAATCTTCTTCTCTAGAACCAGAAGTGATAGAGCTAAGTTAATACTATGAGTTAGTACATTGATGACTGTAGTTTCAAGTTTGTTCATGGCAGAATCAGGGGTGCCCCCCCCCCCCTTGGGACCCAGGGGAGGGGGGTGGGGAGGGGTCCTAATGGGGCCTAAATTGTACATTTTCATCTTCTTCTTGAGAACCCCATGACCCATTTTCACCAAACTTGGCAGGTAGCATCCCTAGGGGGTTAGGATCTCAATTTGTTAAAATGGGCACCATGCCCCACCCAGGTGGCCCCAGGGGGTCCCAAAACCCCCAAAATGAAGGAATCTTTAAAAATCTTCTCTAGAATCAGAAGTTATAGAGCTAAGGTAATACTATGAGTGAGTACATTAATGACTGTAGTTTCAAGTTTGTTAATAGCAGATCCAGGGGTGCCCCTCTTGGGGGGGGGGGGGGGGGGATGGGAAGGTCCAAATGGAGGCCTGAATTGTACATTTTCATCTTCTTCCTAAAAACCTCATGATGGATTTTCGTCAAACTTGGCAGGTAGCATCCCTAGGGGGTCAGGATCTCAATTTATTGAAATGGGCACCATGCCCCACCCAGAGGGCCCTAGGGGGCCCCAATCCCCCCAAATTAAGGAATGTTAAAAAAATTTGGGCCCTTATTGTACATTTTCATCTTCTACTTGAGAATGCCTGGTCAAATTTTAGTAGAGCTGTGAATAATTTAGATTAGTGACTGCATGAAAGGTGAACTTGCGATACTCAGGTGAGCGCTAGACCCGCGGGTCTCTTGTTTTTAATTGTTATTATTATTATTATTTCAGTATACATTTGCTATTTCTTTTTAAGATAGACAATTATTGAGTCTTTGATAACTGCCCTTCCTCCTCCTCCCAACTAAATGGACTACTGCCGTGATACCCTCCCCTGGGCTTAACACTCTGCACCTCAGAGCAATAATTGGTGTTCTCGTGTTATTGAAGCAAGTGGATGATGTGGAAATTTCTCTCCGCCAAGTCGTCCTCACATCTGCGCTACGCTCCTCCTATTTAATGCCAACATTCTTTCATCAATCCGCATATGTGGCAACAATCGGAGGGTATGTCCGTACGTTCTTCTGCAATATTTAAAGCGTATGGGATGTAAATGCAATTTTTCAAACGAAATGGTTAATTTGATGTATTCTAGTGTCTTTGTGTATGTGTGTCTTATTCCTGGAAAGGAAGTAGTGAAGGGGAGGGGAGGGAACTGTACAGCGCTAGTAGTGCCAGATAGTGAATATTTTCACAGAAGTATTTATTGATGAGGATGGCATTCTCAGATGTTATTGTTGGAACTGTACAGTAGAAAAGTGCTGCCTTTTGTTTTTCTCGGGGAGTGTGTGCGTAGGTAAGTCTTTGTGGCTACTTTGTCGTAACGTCGGGTGCGTGATTGTTTTTCCTCCGTTCTCGGTTGTCGTGTCTCCTCTCAGAGTAGCTCCACGGGCGAGCTGTGCTTCGAGACGAGATGACGCCGCGAGAGGTGGATATCGTGTTGGAGATAAAAGCTGTGCTTCCCTGTAGACAGTAGGAAGCAGTCTTAGCATTTTAGCGGCTTTTTGACAATCACATGTCAGAAGGGCTTTCTCGCTCTCAAGCATCTCTGCACTTACCAGAGAAATATATCATACAGTGCACCTTTGAAAAAAAAAACAACATAAAGCTGCAATCGACGAAGTTCAGGGAAATTGTTCTTTTCAAGGCACTGCAGTTAGCAAGTTGCGTCTGTCCATCATTGGGATTTTAGGTAGGACTGAAGAACAGAGCAGAATTCAAGGATTAAATTTGTATTTCCTCAGTAAAGTATATTCAGCTGCATCGCTACTCTCTTATTTATTCCTACAGTGTCATTATTTTGTTTAGAAATGGCTGAATTCTGGGACAGTGTTTTGCTTGAGGTCATATGAGTTTAAATGGCATGATTTAAAAGAGAGAGAGAAAAAAAAAATGCCAGATACAGTTATAGATCAAATAGGATCTATCATTTGCTCAGATGTAAAGATAAAAGAAGTTGATAAAGATACGGTAGTAAGCCTGCAACACTGCATAACTGTCACCCTGTGTGTGTTTTGTGAACGTATGCCCATGTCTGCGTAAGTGAAATTGATACCTGGGACCAAGATATGTTTAGTTTCTTCTTTTCGTCATGGGATACAGAATGAAGAGTGAGGTAAGGAAGGAAAGCCTGGAGAGAAACCTCAATATTCAAGATTTGTGTGTGCAAATAAAGACTTGTGCATAGCCCTTGTACATATTTGTAGATTTGTACATTTGTTACCTTAGCAAAATTTGTATATCACTCTATTACATTTGATATTATGTTACGTAGAAGTCTCTAAGTTTGTGAATGCCGGATGACAATTTCAATTACTTGCCAATGAGTTATGACTATTTAAGAAAAAAAAAAAATGAAAAATGAAAGTATGAGGTACTGAATAAGAGAACTGAGTATGATTTTTTTTTTTTTCAAATACTGTTTGAAAGTATCCATAAGCAGGCTTACATGCCATCACTAATGTTCATCATGACTTTATGGATCAACAAGCTCAGATTTATCAATAACATTCATCTTTTCAATATTGCAGTTAAAAGGAGGTGTGATCAGGGCACCGTTTCATGAAATTTGTCAGCCCTGACAAGTTTTCAGTCTCTGGTAATCACCATAGTAACAGTTAGTGACCAGAGCTTTTCAGCCAATCAAAACCAAGGATTTTACTGAAATTGTTAGGGACTGACAACTCGTCAGGGCTGACAACTTCCATGAAATGGTGCCCAGGTCTCCAGAATAATGTGTCAACAGTGATAACCATACAACCACAGTTTTCTCAACCCAGGAATCTGTGACTAATTTTCGCTTTTTGCAACCAATTCTACATCCTCTTTGTGATGAAAGTTTCCTGTTGAAGTATTAAAGGGAAATGAGGAGAATATCTGTACTTTCAGGTTGTATGAGTGGACCGTTTTAATGCTTCATGCCTAGGTCATCAGTGCTAGAAAGACAAATCCCCACACTCTTGTTAAAATGTTGGAAATTGCAACCTTTGCAGCAAAACACTATTTTCCTTTTATGAAGAGAGGGGAAAAATTGATTATTTGCTGAAGTTGATGGTGTAAATGAGACATTTTGCTGGATATATTCAAATTTATGCATGTTTCTCTCCTATTCATGGTAATGACGAGCAGTCCAGTGAACTAGAAATTCAATTTCCTTCGGCAAAGCGCTAATGGCGTTGATAAGTGAGCCTTTTATACCGACACATTCAAACTTTATCTGTACCCTGTTAATGAAGGTTGTTTCTGGCCATTAAACAGCTTGTATGATGCATACACCACACAGCAACAACTAATAGATAGAAATTGAGTTACAAATCTTGAAAATATATTTAGTAGAGATCTTAGCTGATTTGAATAGCTTCATGAAATGTGCTTTCAAGAAAATACCAAGTAATTATAACTTTTTTGAGTACAGAAGTAAAGTAGCTTCACTGGCGTTAGACAAACTGCAGAGGAATAGTGTCAGTAGGACGTAAGTTGCCCTGGGGACCTTTGCAATTGAAGTGCGCATAAACTTTGAATACATAATGAGAAATAGATTGTGATGCCAAGGAAGAATGGTATGTATCAAAAAGTTGAAGAGATTCATAAGAATGTGCCACTTAACACCAAACAGTGTTCTTGGATCATTCTCATCTGTCACTGTAATACAACACAAAGATGATTTACAGAAAGGCAGTAGGGAATGGACGGGAAGAAAAGAGAGAGGAAAAAAATTGTGATGTAGCAATGCATTTTACTTGAAATACATACATGAGATGCGAGCCTCAAATGCATTTCTTTCGTGTGTTTGAATTCAATGTTCGTTGCATTCTTTTGTTCATTACAAAAAGGGGAAATCCAGTCTAAATATAAGTTAGTCTGATAAGAAAGAGTAAAATATTACAAGTTTGACAATATAATTTTGACTGAAATTGGAGGAAAAATAAGGAAGTTATGACATTTTGAAGTTTTGCTAATTTGGAGGGGAAACACTTCTTGAACAGTCAATATGAATATGCAAATGGCAAAGTGAGCATGTCATCCGCTCACAACTTGCCATATAGTTTCTACATAAAACTTTGAAATTTCCAGCATTTCATTCAACGCAATTATGCCCGAAGTTCAAATCCTTGTATATCGAACTGATCACCATTCTGAAGTTATTCAACCAGGAATTACATGTTTCAGACTTCAATGACAGAGACATGGAATTTTCTTCTTTTTTTTTTGTACATGATCAATGGAAAATTGTGAGGGTATGACATGGTTAGCCCACTCTCATTTGCATATTCATATCCATTGTACAAAAACTTTTACCGAAAATAGCAAAACTTCAAAATGTCATGACTTCCTAATTTTTCATCTGATTTCAGTCAAATTTTTACCATTGAACTCGTAAGATCTACTCTTTTTTAACAGACTGACTTATATGTGGACTGGATTTCCCCTTTAAAGACCGGATAGCATGGGGATACATGGATGACCTAATTCTCAAAACTTATAGCACCGGTCAGTGAATATGTGCATCAAAGCGTAAGCTCGTCAGTAGTGGTCGACTCCCGTCGAGATTCACTGGCTGTGTGTGTACTGAAACAGAGATCGGAGATAAAGCTGCGCACGATTGGTCACAGGTATTCTCGAATATATATGCAAGCCGGGCCAGCCTTACCACTCCATGGTATACCCACGCTACTGGGGGCGGGGGATGTTTCATAAAGCTGTTCTTAAAGTTACGAAAGACTTATGAGTGACTGGTGATCAGTTCTTGTGCTGAATTATTGAAATTCTGATAAGTAGAGCACATCACAACTGATCACCAGTTACTCGTAAGTTGTTTGTAACTTTAAGAACAGCTTTATGAAACACCCCCAATTCTGTTGTAGATTGAAAGAAAGTGGACATTTTGGGGGCATTCTCGCTACTTGAAACTGGCAGGAAAATAAAGCAAGCAGAGTTTTTTTACTTGTTGTTTTGCTTTTCTGTTATTTTCAATTTTCTTCATGTTTGCCAGGTTTGTAGCATATGAGGACCAGTTGCCTTTTACTTATCGTATGTGCTGCCAAAGCCATAGCAGTGGTGAGCTGTTTGAAGTGCTTGGTCAGTTGCTGTGACTGACCTGGAAATTGAAAATATGTGAAATTCATCTCACCTGGCTGAGCATGAAAGATTGATAGCGCGAAAATGTCCACTTTTACAGTAATGCTTTCATGTCTGTGAAGCTCTTTGATGTCTTGCCGTAAACAGTAGTCTTCGGTCTCCTCTGTGTTTGTGTGTGTGTGTGTGTCTTACATAATATCCATTAGATAAAGATGGGTGCTTAGATATACTTCTTCTACAGGGGGAGGGGGTTTCTGCCTACCACATACAGGAGGGGCGGATCCAGGAATTCCACAAAGGGGAGGTGCCTATACAAAATTAAAGGGGGCGTATACCCCCCCACCCCCTTTTTAAAAAAATTTCTTTTGTTTTAACTAAAAATAAAGAGAGGGTGCCCTCCCACTGCCCCCCCCCCCCCCCATCCACCACTGTACACTCACAGGTCCTTCAAAGACAGTTGGCTTGCTAGCTAGCCAAGGAAATTTGCTTATGAATACATGATCTTCTTGATTGACAGTTTTAAGCTTTACATCATTGATCTCCATAATGAAGATGGCAATCATCACACACAGTACTGTACAATGTCACATGCTATACTGTACACTGACACATTATACCCAAAAAACAAAATGTAGGTGTGGAACATACTGTATACGCCAAATATTTCGCGAGGTTTTTATTTTTGCGAATTTCGCGAGTTAGGCGCTATTTCGCGAAATTAAAGACACGCGAAAATATTGACTCTGATCCCGATGTGAATGTAACGTACGCGTGTTCACTTCTCTGTTCCAGTGCAGGACTCCACGATCACAAATTTAACCACTCGTGAAATTGTCGGGAGTTCCCTATTTGCGAAATTTTAGACTCGCGAAATATATGGCGTATACAGTACATGTATGCCTGTTGAAGAAACAATATTTGCCTTGAAGCACTGTTACACACTGTACTGTACAATGTCACATGCTAGAGCCATGACACATACAAAAAACAAAAAACAAACAAACAATGTAGGCGGTGTGGAACATACATGTATACCTGCTGAAGAAATAACATTTGCCTTCAAACACCATTACACACAGTACTGTACAATGTCACATGCTAGAGCCATGACACATTATACCAAAAACAAAAACAAAAACAAAATATAGGTGTGGAACATACATATATGCCAGGTGAAGAGACAATATTTGCCTTCAAACACCATTTATACGATGCACGCTAGTTTCACAAATGACAGTAGAACTTGACACGCCTGGAAACCAAAGGTCTCCTGCCCATAAATCTGTTGCGCCACCTACCTCACTGGATACACCATTGACTCCCCGCATTCCTGGGAATGCTGACGGAGTTCAAGTGCATGTTTTGTTTGTGTGGTGTACATAGATGTGATCAAGTGGATTACTAGCATGAGGGGATAGACTATGTGCATGCAGCATGTTCTCTGTCAGCAGCAAGAGGATATCGTCCATACATCTACATAGGCACCCAAATACCTGAACACACACACACACACTTATACCCACACACACAAGTACATGCTTTGAGGATTAATTCATTACAACTGTACATACCACTGAATTGTGTCTTTCACTTCTTTTATTTTTCACCTCTATTTTTTCTCACTGTCCATGAGGCTGTTTGGAGTATACACAAAGCAATTAAAAATTTTAGTACAACATACTACAGTAGCATATTCTGATCTTCTACTTGTTTTCTTTAGCTCTGTTTTTGGCTGTACAGACACAGAAACACACACACACACACATCTATACAGACTACACACATTTAAAAAAAAAGCCCCAGCAAACGGGTCTGTGTAAGTTTCTTACCGAGGATTGCCTAATGGTCAACAGACAGTTGAATATCTTAGTTATACTGGTACCCCTTTCACACTTAGCAAATTTTATCCAGGAGCAGAAGAGCAGACAAGAGTATTTCAACCCAGAGCTGCATTTGCCAGTATGAAAAAAAAAAAAAAAAAAAAAATCTTCTTGGGGGTTCCCCTTTTGATTCCCAAGGCGAGTATCCTGGGTGATTCCCCCCCCCCCCACCCCCTTGAGTGAATGATGTGAAAAAGATTATGTGATCATATTTTGTATCTTCACATTGGATAGGATAAAGGGGGAATTCTAGACTGGTGCAATGTTAGTTTGAAAATTGTTAACTGTAAAATTTCATTAGCACATTAAAATTGGATAATTAGGGAATTTATGAAATTGTGAGGTATTTGCTAATTTGTGCAAAAAAGTTCTTGAACAGTTGATACAAATATGCAAAATGAGTGAGCTGATGATGTCATCACCTCACATTTGTCCATTGCTTGTGTACAACAATATGTGATGAATTCAATTTGTCTCCTATACAAGTGTAAAACATGTTATTCCTGGCTGAATTTCTTCAAAATAATGGATGATCAGTGAATTATACATTTGAGACTAGGGCAGAACTGCCCTTTAACAAAAAACTGGCAATTCAAGATTTTGTTCACAAACTACATACTAATGATGCATCAGCATTATCCCGGGGTACCGTAGTACCCCTGGTAACCGCATTGTGTAGCGCCACCTCACGTCCACTCGAGGAGAGCCAGAGAAAAATACATGCACTGTGTGTGCATGTACATAGTCATTCCCATGCCACTGCATGTTATACTATACGTGCATGGAAGCTGCGATACCCCTAGCGTGTGCTATAGTGCAGTGCAGTGCAGTGCAGTGGCTAGCGCGCGCTAGCTCCAGCACCAAAACAATTTCCTCTTTTTGGCACCCAGGGTACAACCTTTTTATGAAAAGAAAAATAATAATAATTCAACAAAATGGCTGATTTTTGTTTGGTACCCCAGGATACCATTTATGTCATCATATGGCAAGTTGTGAAGCAATGACATCAACAGCCCACTTACTTGAATATATTCATACCGACTGTTCAAGAACTCTTTTGGTAAAATTAACAAAACTTCACAAATTCACAACATCCTTTAATAATTTTTATCAAATTTTGATCAAATGTTCACTGTTGGGCTTATAAAATTTTATTCTTTCTTATTAGACTAGCATATATTACAGTATGTGCATACACACACAAATAAGCACATGCCATACCATACATTAACATACACACTTACACAGACATACACACACAGGGTCACACACTGAAATACACACAAGTACACACACACACATACACCATCCTTGAACAACGTTGCACGACAAATTATTCAGCAAAAAAAAATCATTGATGTAGCAATGATTTTGCTACAAATAAGCTAAAAGTAAAGGAAAGAGAGAGAATAACAATGTAGACATCATTAAAACACCAATCCCTAACACAACCAAGATAAGACTATCAAACCACAATGCACTTTTTACAATCATATCTTTTTAATTCACCTTGAATTAGACTGTATGGGCAGCAATGCAACACAATGGCACAAAGAATATCTGTAAAGATTTGCAATATGGAGGGGCCAAAAAAAAAATAAATGAAATACATGCTACACGTAACTAACACTTGCTTTAATCATGGTAAACTAACGCTACGATTGACAATGAATTATAAAAGAGGTGAAGCTAAATAAACTAGATAGTTCTTGATTGTTGTTGTTTTTTTTCTGTCTATAACTCCCAGGATTCCAGTAGCTTGCTTGAAAAAAAACTAAAGTATAAATCAGGTGAATTCTGTGCAAGGACATGGCAAAGACATATGAGCATATTAAAGTGGGTAATTTAGAAATAATTTGTGTGTCCTCTTGTGGCCAGTAGCTTTGCACATGTAGAACCATCATGTTCTGCCCTGGACAAGCAAAATACTAAAACTAATGACAATAAGAACAATAACGGATCATATAAATATCAACAGATTCTAGAAGATCTATATATTTTTTTTTTAATCACCACCACCTTCTTCTTTTTTGTTTTCTTCTTCTTTATACTGCTGCAAACATAAACAAGTAAAGCAAAAGAGACTGGAAAACTTCCTAATGTCACTTTTCACGATAGGCATGTTGTGGTCACAGCATGTGTACGTCACACCGTTAACAGTCATCCATCACGGACACGATTTTCACGAATGATACCGAGAATGCAGCTCTTCCCGTTACCAAGTGGCATGTGTTCACAAAAGTGACATTTTGATCATCATCTATGCAACCATGGTACCGTATGAACCATGATGTATGTGTGAGGTATGTATTCCTTTCTTTTTCTGACATGGACAGAGCTCCTTTCTACACATATGCAACATCACAAAGATCTAGTGTCTGGTACTTGCACATGTTCAGAACATTATGTGATTAATCTGAATGACACCTTCACCTTTCAGTACACGTCCAGATAGATGTATATGATCATATATATATACATAAAGAGATAATATAGAAAAATCCACTAGCTGCAGTCATCCTATACTGTAGAAAGGGGAAAATGATTGGAACTCAAGAACTGTTTCAGACAGAACTGTGTTCCCCGGGTCTCCAATATTCACTGGCATCGATAACAATTGGACACAGTTTACTGCATGGTCGCAATGAAACGTTTTCTTTCTTTCAAAATCTTGAAGCAACAGATGTCTTTTGTGTTCTCATTTGAAAACAAATCTCAGGAAACAAGCACATCTTTCTATCTTAGTACCATTCTTCACTTGACTGTGACCAAGGTATTTTCTTTTTCAATCATACAAATTACCAAGTTATGATGCTCTTGGAGAATAATTTAGATGGTATCTACTAGGAGGGTAGGGGCTATTTCTACCATAAAACAGAGAAATTCTTCACATAGTTTGATCAAAATTGGAAAGGCGGGGGAGAAGGGGGGAAAAAATCAAAAAATTCTTCTTTCAGTTACAGTCTTCTGTCTAAAATCTACATACTGTACAATCTGGAAAATGCGTGTGAATTGAAGCTCATTACGAGACCCAGGACACACACACACACACACACACACAGAAGTGCGTGGGCACGCACACACAAATACAAATTATCACCCACCCACACAGTCACACGCAAATAAACAAACAAAAATGTAACACAGAAGTGATAAATGCAGGACTATGGAGCGAGAGAGAGAGAGAGAGAGAAACAAAAGAAGGATGGGTGTATTTAGCTTAATGTAATATGTCTACATTCATATACGAGTGCTATAGCCACATGTCAGCTAAATACTATTTTTCAACCATATTGGTTTGTATCAGATTGACATACATTGTATACTTTAATACAAGGAAGAGACTGAGAGAAAATAGACCAGAAAAGAAAATCAGTAGCACAGGTAAAGATATTGCATTAATACATATTTACATTACACGCAAAACGACATATCGGTGCACCAATTAGTATTCTGATGTGTAAAGGTGCAAAAAAAAAAATTGTACGACTATGCAAAAAGAAAAAAAAGGAAAAATAGAGAAAAAAAAAAAGACACTCAACACACTGCATTTCTGAGCCACACTGACTTCCCAGCATCACACATCCCTTGCTGAATCAAGCCAGCAGTGCAAGTACAAAGCACCATTCGATTCTCAACTTCCACTAATACGTCCACCTGAGCTGTGTGAGCACGAGCACATGTATATATTCCTTTGTTTCATCACCAGTGATGTTTTGTAACCCCCCCCCCACGATGGATCGTCCTTAGCAGGAACAGACAGGGAGGACAGAAATTAATGCAAAAACTAATGATAATAATTGTTCTAATACACTTAAAAATACAGATGATGCTTGTAGGTACAGACAGACATATCAATACCAGTTGTCAGTGACACTAAAACCTCCCTTTTTCAAATTTACATCTTGATTTTTTTTTTCTACCCATGCCTAGCGTCTTTTTTTGCACTGTCCCCCACATTACATATCATCGTCACTTCAACTATAGAGAAAGAAAACGAAAACAAAGTTTATCAGTCGGGTGATATTTCAAGTTATCCTCAAAATTCAGATCTAATGTGGCTATCATTCCATATATGGAATTTTCCCTGCATAATTCTCACAGCGCTTGCACAGCTAGAACGTGGATCACAATGACACAGGAACTAGATAATACAACTGTACTGGTAAATATGCTGGGAATACCTGATGTTTCAAATCCATTTCACATCCAATTCAATTTCTTCAAACAACAACATCTGTACTTTGATATTTCCCTCTCCATTTTGACTGATGTAAATATGAAAACTATCCGATTTTTTTTTTTTTTTTTTTTTTTTTGAGCTATAGAGCATGTATTTTCCAAAACTTGCACAGCTAGAATGTGGATCACAACGAAACAGAAGATAATACTGTTAAATATGCTAGGAATACCTGATGTTTCAATTCCATTTCACATCCAATTCAAACAAAGTTTATCAGTCAAGTGATAGTTCAAGTTATCCTTGAAATTCTGATCTAATGTGGTTATCATTCCATATATGGAATTCTCTGTGCACACTTCTTACAACGCCTGCACAGCTAGAACGTGGATCACAATTAAACAGAAACTAGAAATTACAACTGTACTGTTAAATATGCTGGGAATACCCAATGTTTCAGTTCTGTTTCACATCCAATTCAATTTCTAGATACAACTACATCTGTACTTCAATATTTCCCTCTCCATTTTGACTGATGTAAATATGATGGCCGCCAGATTTTTTTTTTCCATGGGGGGGGGGGGGGGGGGAGGGGGATAAGGAGCTTTTTATTCAAAACAGTAGGCCTAACAGGATGGAGAGGGAGAGTTAAACCAACTGTCCCCTTCTTCGATTTCTGAGGAAGGGGACGCTTGCTTTCAGTGCACTGTGCTAGCCATCACACGAGTGCAGGCTGTACCTAAAAATACAGCAGTTAGATGCTCCATCCTGTTTACATACCGAACATGATTTCCACCGAGAACCATCCCAACAAGAAGTGGGACAGGGAAATGTTCGGTTCTGCGCATGCGCAGATCAATTTTACGCTCTACCTACCGTGCTCTTTGCTTACCATCCTGAAATTGAAAGCTCGCTACTATCAAAGAGTCTAAATAGATTCATGTCCCGTTCAGCAAGTTAACAGCTAGCCATGATTCTCCTTACGTAGAGAAAACATGGGACTTCCCCCCCCCCCCCCCCACAACAACTGAGACAGTGATAATCTTGGAGTGCACATCATATATAGAAATGACACTTTTATCTTGACATTTCAGGCAGATACCACTGTAGTCCATTATTTGTGGATGTTCGGAAAAATATGCAAAATGAATGGCATCTCTTGTAAGGGACACGTATTTGCCTCAAACAAATTCAACTACAATATCTGTTCCCCATTTCTCACTGGTCGGCTAGATGATCCACACAATGTACAACTCCTTACAAATCGCTACTGTCTTAAACTGTCTTATCACCTGACACTTTTGAACTGGCAAGGTTAGGTGAACTGTATCCTGCAGCATTTCCTGCAGCTTGCTAGCTAATATAGAATGAATAGAGCAAAGAGTACAAAGGATGCATTCCTTGCCAGCAGAAAAAAATAGGGGGGGGGGGTGGGACTCATTTGTACAGAATGCAATGAGATCATTACAAAAACAGTGGAAGCTCATATTCCATTTCCCTATGGCCTTACTGGGACAACAATGTAAAGCCAGCAGTACAACAAGAATAAATTCTACAATACTTCATGTTATTCCTCTTTGACTTGTAGTGGGGGGAAGGGGGCGCCAAACATAAGAATATTTTTCCAAAGCTGCATACAACACACACACACACACAGACATAAAAAGAAGGAAAATCACATAAGTTCATGATTGCTTGTTTCTTTGGGGTCGGGAATCTTTTTTTTTTTTTTTTTCTAACCATACATATGTACCAAGGGTGTACAGGCCCCATGATAAGGTGCAATTAACTCTGCGATAAGATGCATTATAAGCGTTTTATAAGCATTTGTAACAGTCGTCAAAGCAATGTGTGAAACGAAGGACAAAAAGATTTGAAAGTTCGCCTCCGCGTATCTCCCTTATTTTACCACCAAATCCCTTGAAACTTCACATATATATCTAACATGGATACGTCATGCTGCATGTCAATTTTGGGCGAAAAAGTGCTAATGTATCTTTCGAGATATTTGTATTATTCTGCTTGAGTCAATTGAGGGAAAGGGTTACGATTTTTTCCCCAACACAAGTCTGCTACAGCATGAATGTGCATTTAATTAACATATTACTAGTCTGTATGCCCCAGATTCACTACCTGCAAAGTTTTGTGTTAGCGCAATTTATAAATAATAGTAGTTAGGTCACAATCAGAACAAATAGACAACCAAGTTAAGAAAATACTGGACATGCACAACTAGATCATTCTTCTGCACATTCCTTTTCTACTGGTCAGTGCACGCTTAGCCAATCAGCGGTGTCAGGTTTGGCGACGTGTTCGTGTCTCACTGTTCGGTCCACAGGGCGGTGAGCGAGACAAACCCTGCAATGTGCTTTGTCTTTTACATGCAGTACGGAAACCGATAACTCAAGACTCCGTTACACTTACGTTATAAGTTTTATGTGTGCATGCCACAAAGATTTGATGGTTCACAATGACGGTGATCTTGATTTTTTCCCGACATAACCATGCAACATATATTACAGAAAAGACATTTGGAATGGAGTATGGGCATACTACCACAGATCATATACCAAAGTTTCATTTTTGGGCAATGAAGAAAAATTGTAACAAAATAACGCTTTTTTACAGACCAAATTTTCCTTGTTTGTAAGCCAAGTTTCGGTGTTAGTTTCACAGGTTTATCTCGAATAAAACCCCAAATAACTAACATTTTGAGTTAGAGAATAGTTTCTCCGTCAATTTGTTGTATAGATTTTATCATTTGATGGCTTCTGAGGCAAGATATTGCAACTGTCCTGCAACACTTCTCTAGCGGTTTTGCATAAAACAAGTTGTTTACTCAATTAGGCCGTGAGAGCGACAGCTTTTGGCGAGTTAATAGCACCGTATCATCGAGCCTTATAGACACATATATGTGACATGTATGTGACATAAACACAATTTTTTTTCTTCAAAAGACACACAAGTGCATAATGCTCATGAACAAAATGACATCATAACGTTCTAATTCTCACCGAACAATGAGAAAAAGAAAAAGACAAGAGGAACAAACATTGTTCCATTTTTATCCCATTATGGTCATACAATGCAGGCCATTAAGCACGGTTCTCGCATATTGTCATCCAATCTTTCCTGCTTCCAGCATGGTGGCAAACAGTGACCACCTGGCATAAACCACAAACAACATACAACACGAGGCATGAAAGCGTCGTCTGTCGCCGACATCAACACGCTTTCTACCACCGAAACAGTGCCAGAGTGTCAAAGGTTAGCCACGATACACATAGCGATGACACATGTAAGTACACTTCAGAAATGGTATAAACTCACAGTATACACCTGTGTACACCAACATGTTCTTACTCCTACAACATGAAATTGAGCAAAAAACTATGAGAAAACAAGGATAACAAATAGAGAGAAAAAAAAATCACCCACAAACACAAAACTCCATCCACAATCAGGTCTGTATAAAAAGCCAATGTGCCACTATTTCGTTGGTGGGGGAAGGGGGAGGGGGTGAAACAAACATATTGGCACAATAAACAATGTCGTGCATGCATTTCAATCTGTCTCAGCACATTGAGATAACCACTCCCCGCCTCTACTCATCACAGAGACTGCAGCAACTTCCAGCTTGAGCCACCGATTGTGCTTTGCCACGGCACGCACAATGTCTCCAGTGGAGAATATGCCACTCCACTTTTTATCACACCCATCCACTTAATTCTAAATTTCTTTGTCCCCCTTGCCTCCATCTCAATACTCCAATGCAGCTGTGAATCTCGACACCAGAAGGAATTCAATAACAAATTCAAAGATGTAAATGCACCTCTCAGAGAAACGATGGATGTCACTATTCTTATTGTTTTTATGTTTGTTTAGTTGTTGTTGTTTTTTTTTCTTTCAAGCTGCCGCAATTTGTTAAGATGTCATTAGCCGAACAAGTTCAGTGATTGCGGGTTGGCAGGGTTTTCGCCTTACATTGGCTGACTACGATGTAATTCGAATATACTCAGAGATATAGGACAAATGCACTGAAATGCAATTCCAATGTGGCATCACGATATTGTGAACACCCCGAGTATTCGCAACTGGTGACATGATCGTTATTTCATTCCCCTATACATTCTCACTGGTGTTAAAATAATCATGCAAAAAGAAAATGAGATATACAAGTGTACATATAATAGATATACTATGACTTCTACTACTATCAGTTATCAAGTTCAGTTCTTCACACTGGAGTAGCCATTTCTTCCACATGTAGAGTTTACAATGATACCCAATTATTCACAGTGTTATTTCTACACATCTATTGGTATAAATATTGTACTCTTCTTAGGCGGCGGAAAAAAAAAAAATCAACACAAAACAAATGTACATATGTTTAGCAAGCTTTTGGTCAAAAACTGAATATCCAACATCAAACACTGCCAAGTACAATACTGTTTAAACCAGTGCAGTCAGTACATTACCGGTGCAATCCAACTGGTATGTTAATCTCATCTCTGTGCTCTATTTTTTTACTTCCTTTTCCCCCAAATTTTCACTGATCTGCTTTCCTGATTTTGCATCCTCATACATGGCAAAAAGACTAGAAATTTAATCTGGAGTAGTTTTCCTAGAAAAGAGAGAGAGAGAGAGAGCAAAAAAAAAACAACAAAAACCCACACATATATCCTCACGCAAAGAACAGAGTAACAAGTAAAATCTATCTGGTGTAAACGCTCATCATGGCTGAGCAGGTATGACCGCGGTTTGGCAGAATGGATCGGTATTTGTACGTGAATCTATTCTACATGTAAAGTATACAGTCACAAGGTCAAAGGACAAAAACCTACTGGACAATGATCTTGTGCCAGTCACCTTGAGACAGATTGGAAGAGGTTTTTGTCCACCTGCTACTTTGTAACCAGCGAGCATCTTGGGGCTATACAATGAAACCATCCAGTGTCTGAACGGACAAAGCAACAACATTTAAAGGGACTGTACAGTACTGGTTGAGGTGGGGATTCATGTTTTGAACATTCCTAAGTGAGATAATGAGAAACCTCTTATGAAATATGAAAGAGCATCAATTTTAATTAGGATTCAGCGTTTATTTGATGAAAATTGGATTTCAAATGGCTGAGATATCCAAAAAAGTGATAATAATAAAAGGTGACAGGCCATGCCTTTTATTAGGATCTTGTTTCACCTTGTTTTTGGATGTGTCAGCCATTTCGAAACAAATTTTCATCAAATAAACTTTTGATACCCCTTAGAATTGCATGCTCTTTGACATCGCATAGAGTGGTTTCTGAATATCTCGCAAAACGTTAAAAGCTAAATCCTCGCCTCAACCAGAACTGTACACACCCTTTAACCAGGTTAGAATTATGCCTCAGTTTAGCACTGTGTTCAGATAACAAACCTATCTTGCATTCAATCTGACATTAACAATACTCTTCAAATATGATTGTGATGACATTTGTCTGTGCAAAATTGTGAAGACAAACTCACACAGACACAACAGACACACACAAACACACACACACGCACATAAACACACACATGCTCGTACAAATACCACCACACCTCAACATCCACACACACACAGACATACATTACAGATGATAACTCATGAACCATTTCAAGACGAAAATGAGCATAATTGGTTTGTTAAAAAATATCAAGCGTAGAAAGAGGGTTGTAAGGTGTATGTGATCAATGTTTCGTGTTTCACACTGAGCTAGAAGTGAGCGGAGGGCACTGGGGGAGGGGGGATTTCTCTCTTGCTTCCCTTTTGCCGCTGCTTTCTGCCTTTACATTGCATATTTTTGTGTCCATTCCTTAGCATATTGGTTGTACTTCGGTCGGTCGGTCTTGTACATGCGGGCGATGTCTGGCACCAGTGGGTCGTCTGGGTTGGGGTCCGTTAGGAGCGAGCAAATAGACAAGAGAACTGGACATGGGGAAAAGAAACGCAAGTTGTTAATAGCGTAAGCCATTGTTGGACCAAAGCTCCTGAAATTAGGTTTAACACCTCTTTCCATATTGAAATCTTCCATTGTGGTGACTCTTACTGTGGATTGTTTAATTTGAGAAACTGTCTAGAAATTTGTGACATTTACACTGCAATTCACCACAAGACAAAACATGCATCCATGGCTTGAAGTATTTTCAAATGTATGTATCAACTTAATTAAAATTCGAAATACAAGAGACAAGAAAATCTGCTGAATGCTACAAAAATACCTCTATGGGAATATACCAACTCAATGTCACCAATACCATATTGGAACAGAATTCTGATTATCCCTTAGCTATGTCAGTTCCACATAATTATATTTATCCAGTCATACTAATTGCCAGTACATGAACAATTTGAAATCACGGCAAATATGCCTCCATCTGTCAATTTTCATTTTCATCTACTCACTTAGACTGATGACTTGACTTTGTTATAATTTCCTTGATGCATCCAGCAAACTTTTGCAAAGCCAAACATACCCAACATTTCATTTTGACACGTTCTAGCCAAAGCTCACCTTTGGAAATTGTGAGTGCGGGTGACCACTGTGATCGCAGGATGTCCAGACAGATGCTTCCATTGCTGTTGATGTTTGGATGGTAGATTTTCGTCGTGAATGCAACCTGGATGATGGCGAGAGAAAATCAGCAACCAAACCAAACGTTAAGCATTGTCTTCTCCAATACCAGACCCCATCATGACACAGGCACTTGTGAGTTGCAAATAGCTTACTAGGCATAATCAAACAAGGTTTTTCCACAGAAAAACAACAAACAAACAAACAAACTGAGCTGAATGATCCTATATCTCTCATACTGAATTTTATAGTAAGCATGCAGCAGGTGGTACACTCTACACCCATGAATGAAAATGACTAATAAATTCTGCAAAAAAATGAAGAAAACAAAATATGTGAATGAATGTACATTGTACCATGCTCAATTTTTCAGGGATGCTAATCTTGTCTTGTAAACAGCTTTGTAGTGTTCTGATGGCTGAAAAGTTATTATTTTTTTTTTTTAAAGAAGGGAAAAGCAGTATTTTTAACTTTCCTGCAGCAGACATGTGCAGTAATACAATCTCGTAAAAAACAGTTTTAATCATAAAACCTGCAGTGTTTTTTACAACAAACAAAATCCAAATCATAACAGTGCAAAATACTGAAAAAAAAAATAACAGTTGGTGTCTCTCATTTTCCCCATAGACAGTGGGGCAAGTATTAACCATTTATAGGACACAAGTTACTAGCATGGTAATACATACAAGTTGTACACCTGTACATCTATTCAGATCTTAAAATGATGGGTTGTCTCTTTTCTTCTTTTTTTTTTTTGGTATCCTTGAGGGGGTTCTCTAACCAAGTGAACATCATATTTGACTCAGCCAGCAAAGTTTGGTAGCTTAGACAATTCAGCCACCACAACGCTTTACAAGGACTATTAAATGCACAGTGTGCGTGTGACTAAATACTGACACATAGTACCTAGAGCTGTGCAAGGAGAGATTCAGAAAGAGCTTAAAGGAAAAGTCTGTCCTGATACCATGTTGCATTGCATGAAAACAGAAAAATCAAAGAAGTATATATCAGTGAAAAAAATGTGGGGAAAATCCGAACATAAAGGAAGTTAGAAATTTCTTTGTGTGCCTGAAGGGAAACTTCAGGCACACAAAGAAAAATATGAACAGTTAAAGTTTAGAGAGTAAGGCAAATTGGCAACTTTGAGTGACATACAACTTGTGGCAGTTGACCAGCTTTCCATCCAATGTGTACACAGAAATTCACCACTTCAATTTTTGACCCCCCCCCCAAAAAAAAAAAACCAACTTCAGACTTCTTTTTGCTATACATAAATAGTAACGTCTTTGCATGTCATCAACAGATATGTACTGTGCCCAAATGTTTGAGGAAAATCAAATTGAGAATTTCTTTGTACAAGCCAAAGGGCGAGCTGCTACAAATGTCACACAGAGTTCCCAATTTGCGTTACTCTCTAAACTTTAACTGTTCATATCTTTCTTTGTGTGCCTGAAGCCCCCCCCCCCCCCAAAAAAAAAGGAAAAAAAATCACTCATCTACTTTTCTGACTCTTTTCTTTTTATACAATGTAACATTAGTATGACGAAGGATTTTCCCTTGAAAGTTGCTCACTTGTGTTTTATACAAACAACTCCCTCTACAGCCATAACATTTGTTGTTATTCCAAGGGAACCTCATAATAATGAGCTGCATGGCACCACTGAAATTTCCTTGTTATACAGAATTATTCTCTTGCGTTAGGGATAAAATCACAAGAATATAAAATGAAAATCACAAGAATATAAAATGAATGGGACTGGCAAAATTATCTTGTTATGCACTTGTCAATGTAATGACGCACCCCACTACCCCCGTACATGGATGCGTCATGGTCATTTTTTGACTGACCACACAGGGTTTTTGACGGACACCACAGTCACTTTTTTCACGGACAAAACGCTGCAAGTGACGAACACCACAGTCACTTTTTGACGGACAACACGTTGAAAGTGACGCACACCTCGGTCACTTTTTTGACGGACATCCTCGGTACATTTGACGCACCCCCGAAAATACTGAAACGATTTTTGCATACGTTTTATTCAAGCAATTTCATTTTCTTTTGGTTCGTAAACATAATTTGTAAAAGTTTCGGCAAGTTTCCCTTACCCTGGCCCTGAGTAAGCACCGTACCGTCATTCACCGTACATCTCGCTGCTACTACGATATTCCGTAAGGGAGTATGTATTCTGTGCATGCAATTCATACATGACGATCACATGTGTGCAGATGCGCTGTATGTGCGCGGCCATTGCTAGTCCGTTGGATGCATACTGCATGCAGCGCAGGTACACACAAGGCCACGGCATTCCCGCGAGTAACTATACACAGCCGAGTCGCTGTACGTAGAGATTCGCACAGCGTACACAGCGTCGCGCATCTGGTCGGGCTATCCCGCGAGCAGAAAATGGCATGCGGCAGGCAGTTTCTTCTGCTGCCGCTTCTTTTACTGTCCAAAATTCTTCTTTGTCACCACAGAACATTATTTAGATGCACATTGTATTGGAATATAAACGAACTTTCTTCGATAGCAATGTGTGTGTTGGTGTTGCATCGCAATATGCAATAGGCAGTAAGTGTTCAACAGTAAGGTTGAAATTGTTACATCGCTGAACAGTCCCTGGTTTGAGACTGAGTATGCGTGATTTCACGGGTTTGTTGGAGGGAAAATGTGAGGAGAAAGGGTGGCTTTTAAATTATTTGCTTGCCAGATTCTGGCAAGCATTTTCCCTCTTATTCCAAAACGCTTCCCGACTTTGATTTTCACTTGCTGCAGGAAAGCGCTCACTGTAATTTCACTCGCGGTACGTGTATCCGGTACTGGTAGCGTGCAAAAATGTGTGCAGTTTTCCATAGCCAAGTGATGTACCATGATGCACCCCTCGGTTCAGAATAATGCATGTTATTTTCCATAGCCAAGTGACGTACCATGACGCACCCCTCAGTCAAAAATTTGACTGACAATGATGGGATTTTGACGCACCCCTCGGGCAAAAATTTGACGGACAAAGCTGGTAAAATGACGAACACCTGGGTCAATAATTTGACGGACCAAACAAGAATGACGCACCCATGTCCGGGGGTTGTGGGGTGAGTCATTACATTGACAAGTGCATTATATCAGGGCCCTATTTTATAAAAAGATATCATCGATTTTAAACTTCCTTAACACACAGGCTGCCATAGACTTATGATAGAAATCAACTTTATAATCAATTTAACTCTTCATAAAACAGGGCCCTGATATCTCGCTATATACATGTATCTGACCTTGTTAATACAAGGTTCCATTGTTTATTGTTTTTACCTGTTACAATGGGTCAGTCACATGTACACAATATCAAAAGTAAAGGAAAAAAGGGTAATTTCTTAAGCCCAATGCTACAAGTCAGAGAATGTACAATAGGGGGACTCCTATAACACAATCTTGCTCTTGCTCTTTTTCACTTGACTCGGTAGCTGCTATGAACCTCTCGCAATAGCCCCATGACATTTCACTGTGCCATTTCAGACAGGCTTCTGTGTAGGTAGAGGGAAGCATCATATGTCACACTGCTGCCTACTGGACTGCTGATTGATGCTCGCCAGTGAGGCACGAAATACTCACTGCTGCAGTGACATATACTTGTGACATACACGCTCAATAAATTCTCAATGAACAAATTCTTTAATCTCTGACAAAATGAGTTTGCCAAGGATAACAAACACAAATAAACCAGTTCACATTTGCAATGTTAATTGTTTCTCAAAGATAAAAAAAGAGAGAAGAAAATGACAAAAGAACTCCCCAACCTTTCGGACTGGAAAATTGGAATGATTTGGCTCATAAGTAAGAAAGAAAGAGCAGCTCAGGGGTGTGCAGTTAAATTATCAAGAAGAATCTGAAACTCCTATTGAAACAAGAGCTGGGAATACTCAAAATTAACCCGTTGAGGACGAGTCCCGAGTATACTCGGGCAGGTGTCTATGGGAATTGCGTGTTGTAGCAAAATCAAACCGTCCTCAACGGGTTAAGATTATTTCCTCCAAATTAGAATGGATGGGAGGTCTGAAAAGAGCATTGACCTTTAGCCTTTAGTCTTGACCACAATTGTTTTATGGAAATACATTGTACAGTTGAACCTCTCTTATCCAGCCTCCCTTTATCCGGATCTCTCTATTATACGGATGCAATCTCGCCGTGATTTTTTTTTTTTTTTTATATAATTACGGGAGGAAAGGGGGATTCCCAACTCCTTGAGAACTCCTACACAAACACATGAATTACATATTACTTCCAACATTAACATACACCTCTATTTGGGGGTCTGTTACTGAGTGTAACAATGAAAAGGTTGCAGTATACACATTACTACATGTGGTACTACAATGGGCTACGTATGTATGTACATGTATAAAGCATTGAGTCTCCCGTATCCGGCAAAATCCCTTATCCGGATGAGCCCCGGTCCCGACTTGTCCGGATATGAGAGGTTCAACTGTATCTGCCTATTCATTTCTGCCCTTCCTCTGAACTCATATCACCACTCAAACTTCCTAGATGAAGTTACAACTGGAAATGGGCACATCTACATTTCATGTACACCTGTAGCAAACCTGGGCAAAGTACCAATAAAACCCATCAAGCTTTTTTTTCCCCCTTAAACTGCGAAAACAAGATGTAAGAGGGATGGACAGACAATCTAACAATAATGGTACATGTAATGCCGCTGGGCAGTCTTTACTCTGAAGGCATAAAACATCAGTATTATGACATCTATAGGCCTACTCACATTCAATTGAAATGCTAACAGTTAAGACATCTTAGGTTACCAATATACCAACCGTCTTGTATCACACACTGCTAAAACCGCACAAATTTCAGTTTGTTTGTTTGTTCATTTTCCATCTGACAATATGGCTGGATAGCCCATATTCAGCTACGTTAAGCTGGTCTTCCATGGGGTCCAGTTGGATGTAATTCACCTGTGCAGCATCACATTCTACTTTTTTTCCAACACTGAACTACATGCACAGGCTTTATCACTGCACTGTTTTAGCATACACACTCCAGTGACTGTCGCTGGGAGAGTACTCACTTTTGGCGGTTTGAAGGGGTAATCTGGTGGGAAGGTGATTGTGAGGAAAAACACGCCTTGTTCGTATGCACTGTTGGGAGGTCCCATGATGGTAGCTTGCCAGTTGTATACTAGAGCGAGATGAGCAAGAAAAAGAAACACAATATGGATATTGCCGACCACAAAGTGATAAATCGCATTACTATGGCATATCCATCGCATTACTATGGCATATCCATCATATGTGTATCTACAGGGCATGTTGCTAATTCACAGCAAATTTCCTTCCCTCTTTTGTTGGCTCATTCCCCACAAGATTTCTCAGAAAGAAATTAGTTTGCATTTTATGAAGGTCGCTTCGTGCCGAGACACATGATTTCGTATCTGCTGAGGAAGGCGCCACTCCTGCTATGACTGGATATTAAATTATGTGAATACCATCAGCCCGACAGTATTCTGTAAGATGTTCATCAATTATACACAGTACCAAGGTGCTTGGTGAATGTTCATTGCCTTTTCAAGGAATGAATGTTTGGCCGTCACAGTACAACCGTATATCACTAATGCCGCAAAAGGTGCGCACAAGTAATATCCACTGTGAACATGAGAAGTGCAGTTATTTGGTGAAAATGGACTGTGACATACAATTTCCCTGTCTTTTGAGCGACATGAAAAAGCAGGAGTTCATGTGCAAAGACACCTTGATTATGATTCTAAATGGTCAAAAGATGAATGTGGATTTACGCAATACAAGAGAGAAAGTTTGTGGTTTTGTATATTTCCGCACATTTTGCGCACTGTGATTCTATGTGAAAATGAATGTGGCAAAATGTGTTTTTTTAACTGGATTAACACTAAAGAGGAAAAAAAAATCACATCATTTCACATACATGCATGTCCACCACAGATTACATGAAATATATGATCATATAATCTACATGATCAAACAAACACATGCAAACACACATACACAAAGGATCCTGTGAATAATTCCACTTTCAAGACATCAAAATATCAGTTGTGCTGCTTACTAGTATTTGTACTAATAATACTGTATGTGCCATATGTTCTACAAATTGGGACTTGTAAGAAAATTTTGCAAAGTAAATTGTTTGAAATAAAGCTCTACATGTACAATGACGGAATGAAAAGAAAGCATCATCACCGTCCAGGTGAAAAAATAAAAACTTTATATTTTCCTCCTTTGGAATACAGTCAACCTTGCTTAAGTCAACCTTGCGTATAAAGTCAATTAATGGCTACCTTGCGTATAAAGTCAATTAATGGCTACGTCAAAGGTCTTTTCAAGACCTCTTCTCTTTATATTCTGATTTTAATCCCTCATAAGTCAAATTGCTCTAAGTCAAAGCTATTTCTTCAGTCCTAATAGATTCGACTTTGACAAGGTTGACTGTACAGTGTGAAGACATTCAACATCTGTTGTTGCTTGTCAAATACCATCATGAAGTCATAATTAATTATTAATCATTTCCACCAATCTCAAACATCCCACTTCTCAAAAAATAATAATAACAACAATAATAATAATAAAATTCAACAGACAAGACACTGCAAATTACACAACTTGCTTTTTGAATACTTTGTCTCCATGTTCTTGCCATTTCATTTATTTAGATCAATAAATAGGATTTTCTTGTGTGTGTGTGTGTGTGTGTGTGTGTGTGTGTGTGTGTGTGTGATATGCATGATCATGTCATTATCTGAGCACATGTAAAACATTTGTGTGCTGCAGCAGACTAGTTCCTGAATTCCCCCTGTTGAGGGGGTTTGAGATGGAATGGAAGAAGAGCGAGCACTATTCCAATGTCTGCAAGGAAGTCTACAAAAAGAAAGCTCTCCTTTCCATATCCTGTATACCTTCCAGACAATCTGAAATTGCATGTAATGCACACTACAGGTATTCAGGGTATGAGTTTATGTATTATGTACTGTATATAATCCGACAAGGTGATTTATATGCATTTACATTAAATATCTGTTTCTGATCCATTTCTGATATCTCATATCACGACATCAAATTTTAACAGCACATTGCATATTTGTTATGAAGTTTTCTCTGTAAAGACAGTGATAAAAAACATTGCGCAATATTCAACAACAAATAGAACTTACAATCATCTCCAACAGGGCCAGCAGAACATTGTGCTGGAGGATCTACATCAAAATCTCTCAGCTCCTGTTGCAACAGAGAAATATGGATGCAAATAATAAGGAGGAATTGATTACAAATGTATATTTTATACAGACGAGTACATATACCAGGGTATATGATCATGCATCATAAAACCAATAAGTTGCAGGTCCCAATTTTACATGAGGACTCAAAATATGTGAAATGGGTCAAAACCAACCTACTTCATTTTTAGTTTTTCAAATTTTCTGAAAGAGCACTGTGTCTTCTCTATAATTCTGAAGTTTAGGAGCATGAACAAATGAGAAATAATCCTTTTTTGCAGTTTTTACTATCTTTTTTTTTTTTTTATTCTGTGTGATTAGGTACATGTACAGTACATCTTTAGGCTCATTTCATTCCTTACAGTAAAATATTAACTCTGATCCTATGCATGCGACATGCTCACATACACTTCTCTGTTCTGTACTATACTCCACACCACGAATCTAACCACTCATGAAAATGTTGGGAAGTATTGATTGCAAAAAATTGACTTGGTAGATAATTATGGCGTAATAAACAGTATTTGATATACAGGGCTCACTTGAAAAATAGGCCCCAGGCTCTGAACGTGACTACTTTTGGTTTCCTTCATTTGATAAAACTGAATAAATAAGTAAATAAAATATCAGCAATACATGCATTTAAATGAAAGAATTTAAGACTTTGACGTATGGAAAATGAAATACAGAGTAACAAAAATTAGCTTCAGTTATTGACAATCTGAGAACTCCTAAATGAGAAATGTGACATGGAAAGGAAACTGATTTGGTAAATGACAGCAAAACTTAAAGACTTGATTGAAGAACCTTTTCTTCAAAACTGATGAGAACACAAAACATGACCAAATTTCAAAATAATATGAAGTTTATGTTTCTCCTGTCACTGTATTGAGCAAAGTGTACCCCCAGACAGCATAAAAGTGCACGTACAGTCAATTGGATTGTGATCCAAATCTCACTCCAAAACTGCCTCGTGAATATCCCTCCTCTTGTGTCTTCAAAGCTCCCTTGCTCCAATACCAACACGGATGAACTACAATACCACATGAGCTGAAGATGCTGAACTTAACAATGCATGTATTTAGCATAATGACATGTTCAATTGTCCAATGTTAAGTTGCCACATGACTGCATAAACTGTCAGTTTTTGCGCTACAATGGAGACATACATTTTGTATGCATAAGAAAAGTGTGAAATAACATGTTTCTATCTTGATCACTCAACCATGACGAAACTTTCGACATGCCCTTTTATTTGTTCTGTGCACAAAGACAAAAGGAGAGATCTTTTCTTAACTCGGCAGCGAAACATGAACTTCCTGTTACAATGATATCAGGGCCCCGTTTCATAAAAGATGCTACAACATAGGATAGCAACTCTTGCTAGATTACCAGCTTCACATGGCAACAGTCAATCAGGAAGCTTGATTCTTGTCGCTACCATGACAATTGCCATTCCAGCAAGAGTTGCTATCACAGCAGTTTGTTTTTGTTTTTTTGTTTTTTTAATGAAATGGGACCCTGGAGATTGTGTGTTAGTGGTACAGTAACAAGGTTCCTTTGAAGCTATGTTTTGATGTTCTTGCGCCAATAATAAAATTGCAGCTCACTTGACATTTTATCTGGTATGTCTGATTTCACATCTTTTTTTCTTTCAGATAACACTTCTTTTTCTGTCACTGTTTCAATTCAGAACACGTTTCCATGGAAAGAGGTTTGCAGTAATGTCCATATGGTTCCCCGTCCATATGTATGTAGTCCTTGAAAGGAATGTTGTTTGCTAGAAGAAAAAAAAAAAGACCCTAGAGAGAGTGAAGAGAAAAGTGACATATATCTGTGGGAAGAGCATATCAAGGAAGGTTAATACTATATTATCAGTGGTAGTCAAAGGACAGTGATGATCTGGAAGTTGAGGTTGCACTGATGGAGACACAACAGGAGAATAGGAGACATGGACAACTGTTAAGAAAGATAAGAGGGATCTTAAAGGGATGGTACAGTTTCGGCTCAGATGGGGCTACATTACAGGTTTCCAACATTTCTTGATGATTTTTTGAGATGAGGAACCTCTTATGAGATATGAAAGAGCATATAATTCTAAGAGGAATTCAAAGTTTATTTGATGAAAATAGGTTTTGAAATGGCCAAGACATATAAAACAAAGAAAATAAAATAAAAATAAAACGAGGGACCCATCTTTTATTGGAATCGCTTTGTTTTACTTTGTTTTTTTGAAATCATTGACATGTTCAGGTCAAGGTGAGTGACCTGCAATGCAGGCCATACACACGGGCAAGCACGAGACTAGACAGAAAGATCTGTCTGTCCGGAGTCTTCTTTTATTTTTTTGACGTTATCGCTCTCCTTTAAGGAGATGATCCATGAAGCCAGACACAATCTGCGCGGAACATTTCCCCGACGACCAGATACAGACCGATCTTTTGGTCAAGCACAAGACGCAAAACATTGAACATCCCATCATCCCTTGTGATTTTATCAGGCCAGCAAGACAGGTTGGTATCAGTGTGCGTACCACGCACTAGTGCTATGCACCCAAGAGTACTGTATGTGATTTGTTTTTGCCCCTCAGGCAATGCATTTTTTGATGCCTACTCTTAACTTTGCTCTAGGACCTACATTTAATACAGCCTCAGCGAAAGATTTCATGTCACAAGCAAATCAAGCCACCCATGATTTGACCATAAATAATCGCCATCCAAAATTTGACCGCCTGTTAATGTTACATGTCAATGCATGCAGAAACCAACCCCGGGACGCTTTAACCAGTTCTACACTGTGATGTCTAACGTTAGTAACCATTACGTCACAATGCGTGTTGTTGGGGTCGCTATAATAGACAGAAAGATCCGCCTGTCCGGAGGAGTCTTTTATGTTTTTTGACGTTAAAGTAAAGCTGTCTGAAATTTGGTTTATAGATGTTTGGTCTGTGCACGACCGCTGGCAGAGCATCCCTACAAGAGCCAGCATCATAGCCTTCAGTTTGTGTACATTGTAGGAGGGGATAAAACATATCCCCAACAACCAGAAACAGACCGATTTTTCGCCTTCGGTTAAGGGTCCTTAGGCAGTGCGTTTGAAACCTGGAATCCTATGCTTTCGCGCTTTTCCTGCTTGGAATGTTGTTAATCGTTAATGTTGGTGATGTTTTTTTTTTTTTTTTTAATGCAATACTATAGACCTCGAGTCACAGCTCTTGCCTACTAGTACATAAAGAAAACAAGAATTAAATCAACGACTGTGATAGTAGTACTGTGGCAGTGCAGAGCAGCACCACCCCACATTTTTATCATTGCCTGGGCTGGTCACTTGAGTGCCAGAGTGGTGAGGCATGGCATTTGTTATTGTTGGGTTGGATAAAACTTAAAAGGGATCACCATTCACTCAATTCGATGACTTAGCCAAGCCAGGCAAGTCGTCCGTTGTTTCATGGTTTCCCAATCGTCACAGCACTATTTTTTAGAGCAAAAAATTGTTCCACATTCATATGCAACACTCGAAGTTTAAGTTAGATTGATCAGTTCAGTCAGACTCAGCTAGAGGTTCACGTTCTCAACAACTCTCTTGCTTGATGGAGTTCGAAATGCATGACGATATACGACGATAAGCGTTTTACCAACAGCAATACAACACGCAAAACCTTTTCACATTCTGGTAATTACTAGAATCTTCTTCCCAGTACAATACCCGGTTAAAATACTTTTATCAAAGACTTACCTTCGATATTCTTTTTAATGCCATTCTTACACTACGAGTTTGTACAAAGATAGACAAATCCGTCTAATAGTGGCGGACGGGGCTAAACAAAGATCCTAGAATTTTCGACGTCGCTGTAATAAGTGTGTCGTCTAGTCTGGTTCAGTTTTATCGCTCGTAAGTATGCGTACCGCATCTGGTCGTACGTATACAGTACAGTAGCAGGAAAATTGCTGTGCGACGGTACGGCGGCGGCGGCGCACGATACGTGAATGTATAGATCTACTGTATTATCAGGGAAGCTCCGTGTGTTATATGTACTGTACGTGCAGTACACAGTACATGTACTCGCAGTCATGACATTCCACTGAGTATGGCTTTCAATACATACAGTGCACTGAATCGGAGCTCAGAAGGTGCTGCGCGCACGCGTGCGCACAGCTACTCAATGCGGATTCGATGCATCGTCTCTGTCGCGCGAGCAGATTTGCGACGCGGGCGTTAGACTACTAGTATTGTGTTGGCCGTTCTCCTCTCTCCCTGTGTTGTACCTGCGTCGTGTTACGAAGTAGCTTATAGATTACGCGAGGACGCAACCTGGAAACAGTGAAATAAGACCCCATAATATTATGATCGGGGCAATAAATAGCTGCCTCATGATGTGAGCGGACCCAAAAATAGCCCAGAAACGCGTTGTGAAAATTCAGACAACGTGAGATCGATTTTGATGGGGGAAAACACAGTTTTTTCCTCTCTAAACGCACGCGTCGCGAAAATATAAAGTTCCCTGATATCTACGTAAACATCGGCAGATCGTGTGCTTTTTCGCTGCGTCTACGACGCGGCCGCACACATTTAGCAACGAGCGAACGTACACGCGATCAATGAAGAACGAAAAGGTTGTAGCAAGCACGCATTCATCTCCATACCTTTTTACTGCCTTGTCCTCATCGCCAAATACAGCCTGCACAATGCTCTCTAGAGCTGTTCACTGACCTCTTTTAAGTCATGTGACCTATCGCTCTGCACTACTGCTAGTACACTTGTATCTCCTTGATCCTCCATGCTCACACGAGGCTCTCTTTAGAATTCCCGGTCGGAAGACGATTAGTCCCGAAGTACTTGTGTACATTCCCGTTCACCAGGAGTGTGCATTGGGTGTGACAAAGCAGTAACACAAAACATTGCTTCCAGTGTCAATTATGCAAAGTTTCACATGAGTGAAGTTTTACAGCATTCAACTTGGAAAAAAAATCCAATATCAAATCTCCAGCAATAAGCCTACAGATCGAAACAAAGGCAAAACAACAACAAAACAAAAACAAAGTGTCCAAACAATGGAAAGGAAAGCCAATGCAGATAACAATCGCTTATAGTCAATTTTATTTTCATATGATGCAATCAAATTAATTTGAATAAGTTCGTCTTGTTTGAGATGTAACCCAATGTGGTTGGAACTGCAACAATGTCAAAACTTACTATTGAGGTCACCATCATTCAAATTTGATTCACCATGGATTTAACCATGTGGGGTCCACCCCAAGTTGAAACTGACTTTGAATTGATGGAATGAAATGAAATGACCAAAATGGGGTGCACACAAGATTTCTTTGTCATTGAACTTGTAACATAAAATGAAAATCATGGAAATTGAAAGCTCTGTATGTTTTTGTGTAAGTGGTACTGTATTTATCACAAAATCCTTTGGGATTTGGTAATGTCATGACCTCAGGAAAAAAAAAACTCACTGGTTCATGAATATATTCTTGAAAAGTACACAGAACATTTTAGATGGTTTAATCTAATTCTTCAATTCAGTGAAAATCTGTGCTGCTGGACAACTTCCAGGTGGTATCACATTAGATTACATCAAGTGATTGTACAGCAGGCTTCAGAGATATGTTTCCGGCCCTTTGTGGGAATGACCCTCTATTCCCAGTTATATTTCTTCCTTGTTTTAACCCTCTCCTGAAATATTTGATTTTTTTTTTTTATGTAACCTTGGTTATGACCTCAGTGGACACAAGGTCATCAATACCCCTTATGCAGACAATTAAACGTCATCAAAACAACAACAAAAAATTATATATAGATACACATCTATCAGAATATGCTTCAACTCTCAGTTCATTGGTCTTTCCCTACAGCATGCAAAATGTTAAAGTTTGTTAATTAGTAGAGTTATAAGTGTAATATTTTATATAAGTGGAGTATAAGTGTAATACTTTATATTGTTATTATCATACTGAAAGAAAGCCCACTGCAGTTTTTAGGACCACGGATATTTTCTCAGTGGGAAAGTTAATGAAGTTTTTGATTTTGTATAAAACGAAATCGGGAAAAAAAAAATGCAGAACATCGACCAATTATTGGTCCGTTCGGAGTATGGAGTTTCCATAAATGTCCGATATAATTTTTTTTAATTTTTATAGAATTGATATAAATGTTATAATGATTGTTAGTGTTGAATATTATTGTTGATGCTGGCGCATTAATCTCACGGATGTTAGTTGTATTGTATGTTCTTAAAATTGTGATTTGTAACTTTCGATGTATACCTGCAATTACCTAAAGGTATAATTGACCTGGTTATGTATAAACATTTTCTTGAATAAAGAAATGATTCAATCAAAAAAAAAAAAAAAAAATAACCAATAAATGTATCATAGTTTCAGGTAAACATGAGCAAATTGGCAGTTTTCTTTTGTTACATACAATTTTCATTATGGCCACAGTAAAGTGGTACATAAAGATCTATATTTTGTAGATGATCATTTTTGAACATAAATTTTTACTTCATTGCAACAAGTTTGCCATTTTAACTGTGTTCATTACAACAGAAGTGCTTAGTACAATGTGTCCAATTTTGCTGAAATTTCATGTCGTCTTTGTTAGATTTTACACTATTCTTGAAGGAATGTTTCACTGATACAATTTGAAACCTGTCTATACAATGGGGAGCAGGTAAACTAAGGTGTATTAAAGATTCTTAACTTTGAACTTGTCAAAATAATGGAGAACGCATGGAATTTAGAACTTCTTAGCTTTATAGGTTGAGGAGACAGAAGACACACACGATGAACACACACAACACACAGACACATACAGACATGGCTGAGAAAGCTGGAGAAGGGATGGACATCAACTGCACATGCTACTTTAAAGTCAAAACAAGGGGTATAATCTATAAAATCGGTACAATGAACCTACAAATCATCTATGTGACTGCATGCACCCCCCCCCCCCCATCCCTTTGGAGTGGTATCCCTCTCTTTTACATCTGTACAATACTTGTGATTTGTGAAGGCATGACATCACCCACATTCAATCGTCAAGCAGTTGTGACTGAAATATATTGTGTAGGTGACTGCGACACTTTGATATGCACTTAGGAATGTGTCATAACTTATTTCTGTGTTTGTCAGTCTTAAATGAAATTTCTGTCACGCCTTTGGATTAGGATCCACTACAACTTGTGATGTGTCAAGGACTTTTCTAATATTCCTCAGTTTAAGCTGTACTTTGATGTACTATGGGTACCTAGTTAGGTTCATCATACATGCATCAACTCTTGAATAACAAATTTGTCCCGAAGAACCTTTTACTCAGATATGATTACTGTCAAAATCTTCTCTCATTCATTTACATGTACCAGGTATCTACTCATAACTGTATTCATTAAGGTAATAATGTATGCATTAATTTATTTACTCTCATTTCTCCATATGTACATGCATTTCAAGCCACACATTCATTGCAGAGATTTCCTATCCTAACACAATACATGTATCAAGCTCTGCAATAGAACTGACCTTAATCCTTAGGTTTAGATAAGTTGAAAAATCTTTTTGTACAATGTATTGATACATTGTATGTACACTACTGGAGATATGAATGGACTGTACCACTTTCCACACACATACACACAAATACACCAATACACATACACACACACACATAAAGACACCATGCACATCCCTCCAAGTAATAAATACTGTAAAACACGATATATTCGCAGCATGAATTTTTCGCGCATTGGAGCCGACAGCCTTTTATGCGGCATGAAACTTTCACGAACTGCCACTGGCATTCAATGCATGTAGTGTAGACAAGAACTTTTGCGTGCATTTTAATTTCGCGAATCTTGGAGCTCGCGAAATTCGTGAAATTAAAATGCACCCGAACATTCCTCGTTTTACCGTAGCCTTTCACCCTCATCACTAGAGTGACATGTTTGTTACATACTACAATCAGCACGAATACACAGCCAAATTAATTTGTACAAATACAATATGTTTAATTGAACTGAATATGTACTTGACAAAATGGCACTAGCGTCATCCAAACATTGAATGTGCACATGCAAAATGACGAAAACATTTGCAGAATCTGAAAGTTTGAAGAGGATGACATAGATGATGACATTAGGCTAAACAAATCTGATGTCACAGAGATTAATTTTACTCTGCTCCAGATATATAAAATACTGTTGTTTATGAATGAAATAAGAATAATGTTTCCAGCAGCTCTCTTGAGGCCTTTGATGATGTATTTTGGACAAGAGTAAAAATATTCAAGTTCATTCCACTGTCACAAACGAGAGAATGGACACAAGCTATAGGAAAATATTTACACACATGATACATATTCACAGGACACAAAGAAAGGTACATTGAAGGACATATTCCTTGCAAACTCCAAATAACTCTTTTTTTGTGTGTGTTCAGAATCCATCTGTGGTAGTGGCACGCAAACACATGTGTAGTGAATGAGAGGAAATAGAAATTTTTCAGGCACAAGGGACAAATCACCATCAGGTTTTGTCGCATCTAGCACTGTACACTGCGCTTCCTATGCTTAAAGTCAACATCAATCTAGCCACCAATAGGCTAGTTTCACGCTGAAGAGCAATCTCGTGAAAACCCACTTCACACAGAGAGCATCCACGACAATCCCCATATTTGGTCAAAGTTATGAAGGATGTTGCAGACACAGCTTCTGTGGACCCATGCATTCAAGTAAATTGAATGACACCGCTATGGAAAATTAGAAGTGAAAGAAGTGCATGAAATGAAGAGCCCATCATGAATCATACGAGCCTCATCTCCCCCCCCCCCCCCCCAAATCACCAACAAAACTTTAGAGCATAGACAGCCAACACAGTTAAAGAAAACACACTTGTCGCCGCTTCTTACATCAGAATGGGTAAATTGAATACAAAAAGCCTGGTACTCATAATGCTGTGTGTTCAGTGACAGTGTTTGGTCTGATCCGATTGCCTCTTCCTGCCTAATGATTCCAAACTACACTGTGATGAATCTGAATCGTTCATTATTCTGTTGGTGTGCATGATGTCAAGTGCCACTCAAAACGAGTCCATGGATTGCAAGTCCTCCATTGCAGCAGAGATCACACCGCCCTCTCTCGCTAAATGCAGCCTAGTCCTCTTCTTCTATCTTCGGCGCCAGGTAGAACTTCATGAAGCCCATGTTGCTGATGTCGTACGAGACAACTGCACAAGAAGGGGGAAAGAAGTGAATGACGGCCATGAAAATACAAACACACACATTTATCTTCTGGTTGTGTTTAAGCATGATAACCCCTTGCAAATTTATGACTTGCAAAGTTCATTTGAATCATAATGTCATGCATTTACTGCCTTTTTTTTTTTTCTTACAAAGGAGAAGGGTGTTTGTGGGGGAAAAATACTGTGCCTTGCACTCTCAAGTGTGCAGTTCAAATCAGCCTGGAGTAAAAACACCTTCTTGCAATGACTGGTTCAGAGTCACATAAATAGCTCCATATTTTATCTAAATATCAAGTGTATGAATTCTTCTTCACATTGAAATTGAAATCAATCTTCTTTGTTGGGTTTGAAAATTCAGTGCAATCTTTAGGTTCTCAAACCATTGTACCCTCTTATTTCAATGCTTACGATATGTTCAATCTTTTCAAAGCTCTTTCATATGCTTTGGGTCAGGATCACGCAAAACAGTATTCACTGAGATAATGCTAGGAAGAAATTTCAGATGATAAAGGTTATGGGCCTGCCTCTTTGAAGATCTAACAGAAGTGCTGAAGCATTTTTTCCCACCCCCCCCCCCTACATGTATATCACAATAATTACCCAGTAGGCACATATATACTTCAACACACAAACTCTTAGAGTTTCTGAGTAGTGCACTAGTGCAAAGTTCTGTTCCCCCCAAAATGGCATAAGGCACACATTTCCACATTTCTCTGCACCCATAAACTTACCAAGGGGGTTCTCTGGACAGAGCTGAAGTGTCACTGTGTCTGAGAGGGGAGTGGCCTTGGTGAAGTGGTTGAGGTATCGGTTGGCAAACGAGAGACTGCATGGCTGGTCCTTGTCCATCTCAACTGAAATCTAATAATGGGAGAAAAGGAAGAGAGAGAGAGAGAAATGAATGGATGCATGTATTGGCCCCTTTAGTCCAACAAACCTGCTCCAAATTATAGGAGTAGGATGTGATGTTGGATGTGGTGATGTTGCAAAGTTTACATTGAGAAGCAAATAAATGAAGAATCTAATATGTTGTTAAGGCAGACTATGTATGTCCAATACAGCCTTAGGCATACCATCCCCCCCCCCCCCAAAAAAAAAGAACAATCATAAATTTTTTTTTGGTCAAAATAAAACATTCAAGCACATGACTTGTGATCTTTCTATAAATACAATTTCTTTCTGTAAACAAAATGGGATAATTTCCCGTATTTTGTTGCAAAGGGGTCTTGTTGTTTCTGGCAAGCTGATATGCTGACTGTGATAGGCGGAGACTCCCAACCAACGTACCTTGTCGTCATCATCAATGCCACCATTCTCCTTCAGCACAATCTTGGCTGTTCCCACGTCTCCGGACCCGGAGAACTCCACGGAACCCTTCTTGGCCGAAATCACAACGGTGTCGCCAAACTGGCTGAGATCCCTGCAGATCCTCTGGAATTCTTGTGAGGGAAGCTTGATGGTTGCTGTGTACTCTGTGTCCTGGTGAGCAAGATAGTTAAAATTCATTAAACCCTTTCCATACCAAGGACTTTGGATGGTGTACAATGCTATAGGGTTTTCTGTGTCAATCAGCAGTAAAAAGCACTAAAGGGTTAAGGAATATCAATATATTGATACAGCCAGCACAGGTTAACTTTTTTTACCCTACACTTCTATGCACCCCCTCTAGCTGAACTGAGCGTATCATGCTTTTATCGTGTAAAGTTCACCCCTGTTACAACGAACATGGTTACAAGTACTTGTGGGAACGAAATAAAATTTCAGGGCGCAATATTAACATCTATACATCATTATGTACTCAATGTTTCCGTTGTTACAAAATTTGATTTGGAAAGAAAGAAAACTGTCTATCTAAAACTTGGTTACATACATTTCATTTAAAGTGCACTAACTCACTCTACTCTCATTGTTAATCCCCTCACAATTTTGCCCCTTCATCTCCATGCAAAGTTTGTGTCATCCCCTTTCCATGTGCATAAACTTGGAACAGCAACTGCACATCTGACAAATTGACCATAATCACTCTAAAAGCAATAAATTGTGAAAGGAACAGCAACTGCACATCTGACAAATGGACCATAATCACTCCAAAAGCAATAAATTGTGAAAGGGCAATTACATGTTACAAATCAAATAGCACAGGGCAAGATTGAGAAAAAACAACACACAACAGCTCTACACACATTCTCCTACCAATAAAAATAACTTGAAAAACATAACAAAAACACTTACTGGAATGCCAAGTTGTTCACCATCAAAGTCGATGAGCTTGACGACAAATTCTGATGTCTTCTCATCATTGCTGGACTGGAAGAGGATGTTAATCTCATCTGGTTGGTCTGAAGCTTTTAATGTGATGACATCATCGTTGGCAGCACACTTGAGGATTTTTGAGAGTCTGTAGCAACATAACAAACAGCAAAAACATGGTAATGCAATCAGTTGTTTGTACTTCTCATTGCAGCTTAGGCAGAACATTTATCCAATTCTTCTTTCTTTACCTCATACATGTATGGAAATATCAAATTTCTTTGCCTTTTAGGATGTGTGATACCAAGAAAACAATGTAAAATCTGAGATTTCATGCAAAAAAAAAAAAAAAAATACATTGAATGAATGGAGGCACTTTTACCCAATGACACGTTTAACAACAAACTGACTATTTCAGCCGACGTCTTTCTAAAATGTATGTATCTGAATGAAGTGTTTGTTGTACTGTACTTACAAGGTGCTTACAAGACAATTCATGTCTTTGGTAACTTCTTAACTGCCATGCAAAGATGTGTAAAAACCACGTCCAAACAATATTTCAGTTTCTTTCTTGGTAGGCCTATAATATTCAAAGACATGTTTACAGCATAGAGTGTCATAGTTATTTTAGATTTGAATTAGTACCCATCAGCCATAGACAAGTTATTGCATAACTACTCCTGCGTGCCACCCGAATGTGTCATTATCCCGTTTCTATGCCAGTCTTGAGAACACTCCATTTAGGGTCTGTCAAGGACATCACCTCAAATGGGAATCAACAGCTTTAAAAACAACACTCACGTTTCATGGTTGAGACCAAGTGTGACGTTCCGGTCGCATCTGTATTTGTCAAACAAGGACTCCTTGAGATTGAGCATGATGAGAGCTACATGACTGAAGTCCATACTCTGCATGCTGATACCTGAGGGAGAAACAAATAATTAAAAAGAAGTTGAAGTTCAGCATACTGTCAGGCAGAAATGCCCTAAATGTCTGACATCCCCAATCAACGGCTACTTTTGAAGTGACAGAATTTTGACTGTAACAATTGACTCTGTTCTCTTCATACTGTATCTACCATCAAATCTGAGTGATGTCCATGTATATTGGCAATGTATATCAAGCAGGCTTGCTAGGGCCATTTACCCCAAAATCCACAAAATGAACAGCTTATTTGATGTAGGGCCTGCCAGTCCCACTTATATTAAAAGTTTGCTGATCTCCTTATCTTATGATAAAAACATGACCATATCATGCTTTGCTGGCTTTGTCATATGTTGCACGAATAGACTTGAGTTGAAACAACTGGATGGCATTCAATGCTTTCAGACCTCCCCCCCCCCCCCCATATGAAGTCTACTTGTAAGCACACCTCCCAACCTTTTCATTTGAAAAATAGAGATGATTTGGCTCAAAAGTAGGAAGGCAAGTGCAATTCCTATAGATATGTGTAGTTACATTATCTAGAAAAATAGGAAACTCCTGTTGAAACAAGAGCTTGGAATGGTCAAAATTCAGATTCTTTCCTCCAAATTCAGAATGGTTGGAGGTCACTCAATACAAACAAAAATCGCTGTGTGAACTTGGAACAATTTATGTCAGATGTGAGATGGATAATAAGTGAACAGGAGGCCTCATAGCATGGCTGGGGTGACCGTGAGGAGCCCCCCCCCCCCCCTTACTAAGTGAAAATCTTATTCCATCTCTGGGCTTGAGTATGATTAATAGTCACATTAAAATCAACAGTACACGTTCTTACAGCAGCGCACAGTAGTCAATCATTGGATCTGAATCCAGCAACCCCACTGTGAACACAGCGAGTCTTTCTATGGTGCATCTAAAAAGACAAACTTTTTTCCCCCCTTTGCCTCAATCAGCTTGTCAAAACTCTTGTGGTATTGGTTGTTTACAAAGCAGTTGATAGAGGTGTTGAGTGTTCTGTGTTACTTGAGTGTGTGTTTTGTGTGTGTGTGTTTGCATGAAATGAGAATGAAAAATGTGATTTTTCATTGATCTCGGAAAAAAGAAAATTAAGGAATTTGGTCGATTAGAAATTTAAGAGAAAGAGAGGGGAGACGGGAGATAAATACAAAGAGGAGAGAACAGACTGGGGTAAGGGATGAAGAGAAAGGACAGTAAAAGGGGGAAAAGAAATACATTAATACAAAGATATAGAACTAAAAAGAAAAAAAAATGAAGAAAGAAAAAAGTAAGACTTTTACGATAGGAATAGCCTTAAAAGGTAAAGGAAAAGAAAATGCGCATAGGAAAGAAAGAGAGACAGATGGGTTCAAAAAGGAGGGCGGAAAGGATGAAATAGATTTTTTTTTTTTTTTTTTTTTTTAAAGAGAAAGAGGTATAGATTGAAAATTTAAAGGAAACGCAAACCAAAAGAGCAATGTGGATTGAGTGAAAGCAGCAACATTAGCAGAACACATCAGTGAAGAAAGTTTGAGGAAAATCTGATAATCGATGCAAAAGTTATGAATTTTTAAAGTTTTGGTGTTGGAACCACTGGATGAGGAGACTACTATAGGTTATGACGTATGAGTGGACAACAATACAAAGAAAATATAAGCGAAATTCAACAAAAATTCACTTTTCTAGCATTATGAAAAAGTACTTGACTAACCACTTTCAGAAAGCATGGGGGAATATTGCTACCCTTAACATATGTCGGTATCAGGATGATGGAATTTGTAATTTTCATGAAAAATGAATTTTTGTGGAATTTTTCTTTATATTTTCTTTATGAATATTGTTGTCCACTCATACGTCATAACCTCTAGTAGTCTCCTCATCCAGTGGTTCCAATACCAAAACTTTAAAGATTCATAACTTTTGCATCGATTGTCCGATTTTCTTCAAACTTTCACTGATGTGTTCTACTAATGTTGCTGTTTTCACTCAATCCACATTGCTCTTTGGGTTTACATTCCCTGTAAGACAAAAAAAAAATGAAAAGAGAAGGAAAAAGAATTATATTGTACAAAAAGGAAAGAAAAAGATATTTATGGATAAGGACTTTGTGAGATATTAGCTTGTTAGAGAGGAAAGAAAACTAAATGCAGAGGAAGGGAAAGAAAGATGTAACTTCATCAATGTAAGCAAAGAAACAAAGAAAAGATACAAAGAAAATAACATTGAAAATAGAAATCAGTTGGGAGAAAAGTAAGTTTATAGGAAGGAAAGAGAAAGATATATTATGTACTTGAAAATGAAAGAAACAAGAATGCACACACATACATTTTAATGTTCTTTATTCAAATTTCTTTTTTCAAGAACTTGCTGCCAGCAAGATACAAGTTGATGGAAAGCAGGGAAAAAAAATTATCTTATTCATAAGGATACCACAGAAAAACTCGCTACATTTGATTTGAGATCACAACGGTCAGATCGAACTACAACTAACTTTAGCTAGATTCTATCGACCGTATCACACAGAATGTGTACCGTTATTGTCAGCATTATTGATATTGACGTGAAAATTCATCATTTTGAGGTTCAAAGAGATGACAAGCTCAGAGACAGGAAAAGATGTTCACATATCATGCATATCATTTTAGTTGAAGAATTTTATGCCATGAAACTGAAATTCAGGCACCTGGTGCGAAACTGCACTAGCACCCAGCATGTAACTTAAGTTAGACCTCTACTACTAATTAGCTTACACTGGACTGGCTGCACTGCAGCAGCGAGTCATTTGTTGACCGACTATCTTTCTCCTCAATCTTACAATGTACATTATAGACCAGTGTAGATGGTAAGGAGTGTCCAGGTTCATCTAGACTTGTCTAGTTAAATTTACATTACACTACAGGACTTATTCATCCTCACATTCCAACAAGAACTCTTTGATCATTAAAAATATTACATCTTTCATCAGTCTAAGAAACGTAACGTCGTAAAAGGTAAGCGATCCTTCACATCATCAGCTCCCGCTCTTTGGAATTTGTTAAATTTAGGCCCTTACCTACCCCTTTGAATAAGGAACTCCTCTTCCCTTGATTTTCACAAGCTTAAATTAAGGCGCTGAAAACTCACCTGTCAAGCTGTCCAAGCATTGATGATTGCAGATAGAAATCTACTAGAAACTAGATCTATTGCTGACTATCATTTTCTGTAGATCATCTAATGCAATATCAAGTGCTTGATAGAGAATCAAATTTAATGATAATCTTTCTACTTTTATGTTTAATAAGTGTTCTAGATTCTAGTAATTTAGTACAGACATCTACATATTTATCACGATTGCGATAGACTATTACGTGTTAGATATTCTAGTTTGTTGGGTATTATGGCATGTGGTAATGTGGCACGAGCTGTGCTTACCTGATGATGAACATTCCCAGTTTCCATCCTTCACCATTTCTTTGATGGCTTCCAGAGCCTTCTTCAGAATTGTTCCTTGGAGCAGCCTTGCTTCGAACATCTTGAAATTGTGCAGAGACCTGTGGTGGAATGAAAGATGAATGAAATTCAGGACTGTTCTACACTTCTGATCACTTTAACGTTAGTTGTAACTTAAAAATTCTTCTCGTGGTTAGGAGAACGATGTGACATCAACCTTCTCTGATCACAGTCTGTAGGATAATGACGATTTAACAATGTTTCGCGCGGCGCCAGAATATTCAAGTGGCGGGAGAAAATTTGATTGGACGAATTCTTTTGACCGGATGTTCAAAACGACCCATGACCCTTTCAATTTATTCATATTGTTCGCTGCAACCCAAGAGATGTGGTGATATTCCGAGTTACCGTATGAAACTCAACGCAGGCGTTGAATAGTAGAGGCAGCGAATTATGACGTTATGTAGTTGTCGAAAGGGCCATTCGTACAGGCTCGGACGTGTTCGGTGATTGTGTTATCGATATCAACTACCACGATGTACCGGTATCTCGCTAATTTACAATAGAACAGTAACAGTTGCATGGGACGCGCGGGGTGTACGCATAGGATCCAGGACAAGTCGCCCTCGAGACAGGTCGCCCCGAAGACAGCTCGCCCTCGTTTTTCGAGGGCGAGTTGTCTTGGGTCCGAGGGTGAGTTGTCTCAAGTGGCGAGGGAATATTGACCGATTCTGTGACGCGCTATGTGTATTTTTGGCATGGGCGCAGCCATAGTGGGTGTATCAGCCGACCCCCCCTCCGCACTCCCCCACCCCTCTCCCTACATTAGCACGCGCGCAGAATGAAAAACTGCTTTAGCCAATAGGCGTCTCGTACTGACTGCGCGAATGCTTGCTTAGTGCGCGAACCTTTGTTACAAGTGCGTGTAAACATGTTGCCCCGGGGTGGGGGAGAGCAGGGGGGGTCGGCTGATACACCCACTATGGCTGCGCCCTGTGCCGTAAAATGTCTGCTGCCCTCAACGAACCCGAATCGGTCAATACCCCGAATGTTTGATTTAATTTCAGACAAAATAAAAGCTGTTTAAAATGATTTTGCATTTATCTGCCTAAATTAAATTTAAGAATGCATACAGTTTCTATCTTCTCTGATTAAAATCATTCTTAAAATGAAAATGATGGCATTTTGTTATCCCATTTTCCCAGCCCTGAGATCGCTAGAATTGCCGAATCGTCCATGCCCAATTTGAGCTCGCCCCCTGATTCTTCTCGGCAAACTGCAGTAAATTTTCTGACTTTGAATGCACCTCTTAGACTTCATTTATGATTCAGGTTTGTATCATTGATTAATGATGCTAGATAGTAGGTTAAATTTGATCAATATTTCACTGTCTTCGTTTATTCAGCAAAAGAAGAAGAAGATACGATCTCGCCCTTGCCTCTTTTTCTCCCGCTGGCGCGGCATGCATTGTAGGCTGCATGCTGCATTGCGTTCCTGATTAACTGGAGCACAGTAGCCCACAATGCACGCCGGGCTAGCCGAAGAAAAAGAGGCGAGGGCGAGATCGACTCTACTTCTTCTTCTGCTGAATAAACGATGACAGTGAAATATAAACCGAATTTATTATACAATCTAGCATCATTAGTCAATAAAACAAACCTGAATCATAAATGAAGTCTAGGAGGTGCATTCAAAATCGAAAAATTTACTGCAGTTTGCCGATGAGAATCAGGGGGCGAGCTCAGATCGGGCATGGACGATTCGGCAATTCTTGCGATCTCAGGGCTGGGAAAATGCGATAACAAAATGCCATAATTTTCATTTTAAAAATGATTTTAATCGGAGAAAATAGAAACTGTGTGCATTCTTACATTTAATTTAGGCAGATAAATGCAAAATCATTTTAAGCAGCTTTTATTTTGTCTGAAATTAAATCAAACATTCGGGGTATATTCCTTCTCCACTTGAGACAACTCACCCTCGGACCCAAGACAACTCGCCCTCGAAAAACGAGGGCGAGCTGTCTTCGGGGCGACTTGTCTCAAGGGCGAGTTGTCTGGCGCCCGTACGCATACTAGTACGTTACTAGTGTAGATACGCGTGTGTGGGCGTACGTTTCAAGGCGTCGTAGATCGCATTATATGCGGCGGCGGCGGACGACACTAACGACAGCGCGCGCGGTGTGTATTATGGTGGTGGCCACCGATTCCACCACATCAAACCATAATACTGGTAAGTCGCCATTCACTACTACTTCACAAAAGGAGCACACCGTACTGTACGGTTACTGCATGCTACTGACATCGCAGCCAGCCATCCAGCTGAGCTGTAAACACATGCGGACTCGACTGTTCTAAGTAACATGGTTCGGAGAGCTGTGTTTAAATGTTAATTACCGTATAAGCATTCCTGGAATTCCTGCGTTTTGATGTTTCCAAAAAGCGGGAGAGTCGAACGTTTCTAGTTCTGTGGCCGTCAGCGTCAAAGTGCATGGTATGAATTACTGATATGAATTATGATCGTTGTTTATTTTCATTCTTAATCTAGTAGTCTAACGTAACGTCAACGAGGGTCTAAAAGTGCCAGTGCCGTGGTATGGTACCAAGGCAAGGCCAAGGGTACGTTACGTGAATGTTGTAGGCTCCTAACAGTTAGGATCTAGATTCTATTTATAATTTATAAAATTATGCATCATTGATAATAAATTGGACATTGACATTTTACTTTTTTTTTTTTTTTACTAAACTTGAATTTAAAAACTAAATGTGAACTTTAGTGACAGTGTCGATGTCTATCACAGTATCTGGTATCACTCAGTGACAGTCAGTCATGGTCAGTCATGCCCTGCCGTAAAATTGGACTTCTAATGTTAGAATCTAACATTAGATCTATTAGTCTAGAAGTTCTAACGTTAAGTAACATTAGACATGTTAGAAGTCTAATAAAAGTATTAACGTCGTTAATAGACTCTTCTTTTCACTGAGATGATGATTGCATGGATCACATCATGCATCAGGCAGTTTGTCAGGGGGACCCCTAGCCCCGGAGACCCGCCGCCTGCGGCGGGGTCCTGGCGGCTACCCCGCAGTTTCGTTCAAGTGAGAATCACGAACAACTCCCTATTGCCACATATATGGCAACTTCACAAATAAACCATGCCTAAATGTCCATCATAAACACAGTGACAATATAAAATGAAATATACACTACCCCATTGCCTTGGTCCTTCTCACCAATTTATCTGGAAACTGCATAATTTTCCACATTTTTTAGGAGTAGGCGGTCTGCCCTAGTGGAGAGCTTTGCTGCTATTTTGAACGTGTATATCCATCAGTACGCATCTACGCATGCGTAAATAATGACGTCAACGTTACGGACGCAAAAGGATATGAATAATGCATCATCGCACGGTGAATATGCATCATGTAGCGAGTACTACAGCTGTCAATGCACTGCACTGAATGCATTGTGTGCGCATGTGCAAGTGATTGTGAGTTTTAGTGAGCATCGGTGAGCTGAAGATATTTGCCTTATAAGACAGCATTTTCTGCATCATAAGCAATGAAATGCATCAAACAGTCGCCGATGTGAATCATTTAGGTTTAGTCCACCCATGTAAGTATTCCCAGTAGTTTTTGTTGAAAAATTAAGGAAATACAGCGCTGGAACGGCACCCGTTTGGTACAACATTAAGATATCGAGGCCAAAACGGCGCAGCCCCAACACTGTACGTTGTACAAGGTACGTTGGGGCTGCTGGTCGCAGTTAGGGGACCCCTAACTGCGACCAGCCCCAACGTAACGGCAATGCACGCGTTGGTCAGTACTGTGTAACTGGTTACAAGGAGCGCCACGGCCCTGCGCCCGGGGTTAAGGGACCCCGCATCAGCACACAGATGAAATTCAGAGGTCGCGTCCATTTGAATTATTTTGTAACGCAGGACTTAATTTTAACACGCTTTTATTAGAAAGATCAGTCTCTCCGGAGGAGTCTTTTATTTATTTATTTTTTGTTATCGCTCTCCGGAGGAGGGGATCCATGAAGCCAGACGCAGTTTCCGCGGAATCCCCCACAACCAGATACAGACCAATCTTTCAGTCAACGCAGTCGGAGGACTTGACATATTATAGCCTTGTAGGACTCTTGTGAATGGAGAGGCGAGAGCTGCAGAAAAAAAAAAAAAACCCAAAAAACCCCAGAAAATGTCCAGTCAGATCAGGCTGGTACAGGCACTGGTGGTAGTGGTAGTGCAGTGGTAGATGTGGCAATGCAAAATTTTGATCCAAGTTGTGTACTAACAACGTTAGGCCCTAGATCTAATCACTGCAGTGCTATAAATACTATTTACTAACGTTAATCGTACTATTATTTACAGATCCCAGTATGCTTGATTGTTTGCAGGTAAGGGTATGCACAAATGCCAGCTAGACTCCTCTACGTGAGATTCTGTGAAGACCACACATGTCGGGCTTTGGACGCGGTGGTAGAGGAGCTGCCCTCCTCAAGCTCCTAGAGGACCCTCCGAGAAGACCGGGAGAACAGATTGGAAAGCAGGTGAGCTGAGCCATCTCTTTTATGAGTCCTGCTGTCAGAGTAACCAACATAATTAGGCATTCTGTCTGTGAGAAAATCAATAAGAAAATATGCTGTAAAGTATATGCATTGTGAATATGCTCATTTTAAGGCATTATGGCTATTTTTAGAATAATGTCAAGGTCAAATGATATGGATATGACTTATGATACTATGTGGAGTTTAAAATAGAACAAAACTTAAGATAGAACAAAAATGGAAGGTGATTTGCAATTATCGTCTATAAGTCATTATTAATATCAAAATGACACACAATTCAAAGTCGGTGTGAACACCCTATAATTATTGGAAATTTGACTGATTATTGATTTTATATTTTCAGCTGTATTTTCAAGGTCATTGTCATGTTCCACAAATCAATTCATACCAGATCCTCTAGATACCGGTACTTGTTACAGACTACCAATACTGCAAATATAACCATGATCAGGCATTCTGTCTGAGAGAAAATTGATTTTGAAATATGGTATAACTCTTATGTGTTGGGAATATGCTAAATTTATAGAATTTACAGCTATTTGCAGAACAAAGTCAAGGTCAAAAGATCTGGAGATCACTTGAAATATTATTTGTAGAATAAGAATGGAACATAATTTGCAGTTTTCAGCTTAAAGTCACCATTAATAAAGAAAAGACACACAACTAAAAATCAATGTAAACACACACTTAAACACCATTATGGTTACAGAAAATTGACTGATTTATTGTTTTTTTGTGCTTTTCAGCTGCATTTTCAAGGTCATTGCCAATAAGATAAAACGAATTGTGATGTATACCCTTTTGGTACTAATTACAGACTACTAGTATCATCCCAGAAGATACCATGGTGTTTTGGCACTATATCTGATTTATCACAATTTGAAATGTGCTTAAAATCTCACATGTCACTTTACATGAATTTTTGGATGTTTATGACCATTTTGAATGCATAAACCAGCTATTAAACATTTCGGTAACAAAAATCTTTTCATAACCCATGAAAATGTAGGTAAATGTCTATCAGTACACAAAAATTGGTGTCGCTCCTTGATGGGATGAGTAGTGATTTGTGACCTTGAACTTGGCAACTTTTTGAAAAAAAATCCAACTGTGAGGGTGCCCTATGAGAAAACAAGGCATACTTTTTGGCCGATTTTTGGTAGGTCTGTAGAGCAAGTGAGAGTCTTTAGATATGTGTAATATTGGGTTCTAAGCTACTGTAAAAGTGGAAATTTTTGTGGTGTTGAAATTTTCGCGCATTTCGCGCAACCAGAAACTAGCGCAAAAATAAAAGCACGCGAATATTTTTGCTGGCCATATGTTCCTGTGCGTGATGTCTTGATTCCGCGGAATTTAAAACATGCGAAACTCTTCTTTCCTGGCCAAGTGCGAAAAATTAGTCGCGCGAAAATATCTACTTTTACAGTAATTGAATTTTGAAGTTATCAGCTTCCAAACATGCACCCAAAAACATTAGCTTTGCCACTCAACACCATTTTCGGTGACCTCGCAATAACGGACCTAGTCATATCTGCGCCTTAATATATCGTGCATGTTAGGATCATAAAGTTCTTCCCGTTTACAGAAGATGAGAAATGTAACTCATCTAACTTGGTTGCAGCAGTCAATCAAAAATAGCAAATTTTATTTAAACTTGATTGTTCGACCACGCATTGGTTGCTAAGGGAGGCCATATCTTAGCAACTGTTTGACCTTGGGGCAAAATATTTCAGAATCTTCCGTCATTTGGTGTGAGTTTAAAGAAAATCGAAGGGGGTCGGGTAACAAATTGTCTGAAAATTGGTTGATTTGACGTGGATTGACCCGATTGCAAATAAAACAATGAAATGACATTTTTTTAGAGTTATCTTTGCAGTGTCTCTTTTCCTCACTCCTTGCATTCATTTTTGATCCAATTTGCGGCAGAATGATGGCAAAACAGCGCAACGGCCCACGGCTTCAGGTTCAGAGCCAGCTGCCATGCCCAAGCCAGCCTTTGGCAGGGGTCTCCAGTTTACCTCCCAACAGGAGAAAATGAAGCAAGAAGGGGCACAGCCAGTGCCAGGTAAGGGCAAGAAAGCTCTACGTTCATTTAAATCTTATCCAAAATTATATCACATACTGGATATACACATCTAGCCTCTTGTACAAGTAATTCCCCTTACATCTCTCTTCTGGTTTTTGTAGAGGAAAAGCAATGTAGAATGCAACCTAAGCATTAGATCTGCAGGCCACTCAGCTGCATGACTTTTGCATGAAAGTGTATTATTCATTTATTGGTGATGAAAACTGTTGTAGGTTCATGTAATATAGTAGGTTTAGAATCAATCTGTCTATGTCCCATTGGTATTGGCAACAGATTGAATTGCTTTCTGAGTCTTTGGCTGTAAGGCAAAAAAGAAAAAAAAAATCAATTGATCAGTCAATCAGTCAATCAATTAATCAGTCAATTGTGGGATCGTAACAGGTTAAAGAATCTTTGATTTATCACTCAAACAATCCAGGCAACTACATTTGTTTCCTTTCCACGCCTGCCTTGTGTAAGCCTAGTAGGAATGCAAGTTAGATAGTGGGTTAATGTCCACATCAAGCCGAACATGCGTTGGTGTACCTTCCTGCCCCCATCTTTGCTCATTTCCAGCTAGAATGTCATGAGTCAATTTGACATTGCGCAATGCCATGTGCCCCTGTGTGTGGCATTGCCAAATTTCCTTTTCCTGCAGGGAATTCGTAGCTGTGTGCGTGTGAATAGTTTTTAACCTACTGAAAAAGGACTGGATATGTAAAAATATTTCTTCTGTCTGTATGCCTCAACTACTCTGGCTTGGCAGAGGCTTGTTTAAAGCATTTTGGTGTCTATGTGCATGTCTGTCCATGCTTGTTTTATTTTGTTTTGTTTTGTTTTGTTTTTGTCTTCAATCAGGCATTATTACATTGTACTTTCCTTCTTTTTTTTTTATGTTTCTACTACCAGTTACAATCATTACTGAGAAGAGCTTAGTTGTTAAGAATTGCAATTGGTTACGCTGTATGATTATGCAAAAAAAAAAAAAGAGAACTGAATACAAAGTTAGATCAACTGGAGTGATAAGCATCTGGGCACTACATGAATCTACATAGAATCTGAATTGTAAATTGCCAAAATTGGAGATGTTTGATAGGATGTGATCATATTTGGCTAAATCATGAAGTGAACAGTATGCAAATGTATGTCTAGCATTATGCATGGGGGGGTTAAAAAAAACTTGTGAAATTTCAAGGTTACACTGTAATGACACTGCATGTTTAAATATGTGATGAAAAGAGTGCAATCAAACAAATAGAAATACCAGGTAGGAATTCCTTTCGGTTCAGAAGTAAGATGAGACCATGGAATACTCAAGTTTTACATGTTTTCACAAAATAGGGACATAAGTCATGTATGCAGGTATGTTGAAGCGATTGTGTCATTGTCTCAAGGCCATTGATATTCACTTACAAGTAATGACATTATTCATATGAAGTGGGTGTTAGCTACTGATGAGTGTATTCCATTTTAAAATGTAGTCTCACCTTCATCTTTTCCCAAGGTGCCAAGCCGGTGGCCCAACCCCAGCCAATGTCCGCTGCTATGCCCTTCGGCCGGGGCATGGCAATGGGAAGGGGTTTTGCCGCCCCACAGCCGGCGAAGGACAGCAGGCAGCCGTCGCCCCCTCAGAAGTCCCCCTCCCCTCCCCACCGGGCATCTCCTTCTCCCACTGAGCTGTCATCGATGGCCTCATCAGCACGCCAGTCGCCCATGCCCCAGATGGGACCGGGCGGTGATCAGAGGCATTCGCCGCCGGTAGAGGAGCGGATGGGCCAGCTCTCTCTTGAGAAGAAGCAGATACATGGCAGTGCTGGGCAGGAGTAAGTGTTTTATTAAAGGGGTTGATGCTGGATTGGGTTATGAAAGAAGTGTATTTACAAGCGGTTTCCCACAGGGGAAGCACAGCCCTAGGTTAGGATAGCATTCGTAATGCTCATGTTTTGTCCATCAGTGCCAGTCCAGTTTTCTATAGGTATTCCATCCACATCAACAGATTACCGGTAGACAACATTGCATACTGGCACTGGTCCGGTGCTCCATACAAGTAAAAATCACTGTCAGACCAGTAACTTTTCAGGGTGACAGAATTGTATGTACAGGCGGCTTCCCACAGGGGAAGCACAGCCCCAGATTATGATAACATTTGTAATGCTCATGTTTTATCCATCAGTGCTAGCCCAGCTTTCTCATAGTCTATCCACAGCAACAGAGTGCCATTTGACAACGCTGCACACTGGCACTGGTTCGATGATACATACCAGTAAAAATCACTGTGAGACCAGTTACTTTTCAGGATGAAAGATTGTATCTACAGCAGCTTCTCATTGGTGAAGCACAGTCCTGGGTTAGGATAACATTTGTAGCAAGTTTTGTCTGTCGGTGCTAGCCCAGTCTTCTGTAAATAATCTATTCACAGCAACAGAATGCCAACAGGCAACGCTGTACACTGGCACTGGTCCGTTGGTCCATACCAGTAAAGATCACTGTCGGACCAGTAACTATTTAAGGTGACAGAATTGTACTTACTGGCGGCTTCCCACAGGGGAAGCACAGCCCCAGATATTGATAACATTTGTAATGCTCATGTTTTATCCATCAGTGCTAGCCCAGCTTTCTGTAGATGGTCTATTCACAGCAACAGAATGCCAGTAGGCAATGCTGCACACTGACGCTGGTCTGATGGTCCATACCAGTAAAAATCATTGTTGGAACAGTAAAAATCATTGTTGGACCAGTAACTATTCAGGAATGGAAAATTGGATACCTACTGGTCCAACAAGGACAGGTTGGACCATTTGGGGGGGGGGGGGGGGGGTTAGTGAGCAGCCCTGCATTAGGTATCTGTGTAAGAAACCTGTTGTGGATATTTCTTTCACTCTATGAACTCTAGCTGTATCAGCTGTTCATCTCTGGTGTGTTCCTGTCGTGTGCTCGAGCAACATAGGGTGCCCAGTTGAAATGCTATAGATATGTATTTGTTGACATAGAAATAGAAGAAGAGAGAGTGGGGACAAGGAAGACAGACAGTATGTCAGACAGACAAATAGATAAGACAGACAAAATGAAAAAGTGCAAGCCAGCATGAAATATTTCATCAACATGCATGCAAAGTGGCTTTGTCATTGAGGAATGTAGATGCATTGTGTAACGGGGATACAATACATTCTCAACTCAACTTACAGCAGTATCACCACATTGCAATTTTCAAATCCTATCTTCATAACTTCCTACCTTCTGATTAATGTGTTAGAAAAAAAAAATGAGTGAATTCAGTTGCGGATACTGTCAATAGGCAAAGCACCATGGAAGATGCCTATCACAGATACACTGTGGGATAGCTCGGGAACATTTTTGCCTCCAGTTGTCTAACTTGCGTCTTGTCCACATGCGATGCAATGCAATTAATGTGTGCATTTTGTTCATTTGTACTCTTTTCCTTGCTTTAAATTCAGCATAAAACAAATTTCATAAAGTCATGGGCCTTCACCGCAATACTGCAATGCGCTGATCGCAAATGACAAGCCAAGAAATCTTCGAAAATAACCCCTGGATGAAAGACGTGACTTGAGCTGGTTGGCAAGCTACTACTGTGCGCAGTGCCCTTTCCCTGACTCATCCTGATCACATATACCAATATCGCTCAGACTGGTCTTGAAAGTGAAATGCAGCCCAGACCGAATCTAATTTTGCTGCAGAGCAGTCCCACAATGCATCTGAAATTGAGCTGCCCAGGAGACCGCTGTGCATGAGCGTTACACAGATTCATCCTAATTACCTAATTCAATCAAGAACACAATTATGTCCCATCACCTTCCTCTGTGAATTGTTACCAAAAAGCAACCATTTCCCCCTCCCTACCTCACACAAAAGTCGAAGGAGTTTTTGTCTTTCCGACTCCATAGGGTCCCAGCAGCAAGCAACTACATCCGCATCAAGTGCAAAAACCAGGCAGTCTGGCAGTACGCCGTGTCCTACGACCCAGATATGGAGAGCAAAAAGATGCGGTTACGAATGCTGTACGAGCATTCTGATATAATCGGGAGAGTACGAGCTTTTGATGGTGCTGTCTTGTTCTTGCCAAAGAAATTACCTCAAAAAGTAAGTGTTTGGATACTATTTCCATTTTCCATGCTAACTGGCTACAAATACAAGTGTATCTGTGTTGTACATATGTATTTCTTGACCTTTTTTTTAAATTTGTCTCTTCATTTCTTTGTTTCTTTTCTTCTTTCCTTTATTCTAATCCTTCTGTCTAGTCAATAATGATATTGAGCAGGTGTTAGCATTAAAGGAGAACTCCACTTCATTTTCAATTTTTTTCTTCAGTCAAGTGAATGAGGTCAAATTTCAATTGAAATTGCACAGAAGTAAAATTGCACATGTTTGTCTGGAGCAGTGATATAACTCTCAATATCATATGTAAATTAGATGGATGCTGATGTCATTCATCTTGCACTCCTTTATGATGCATGAAAACCTAAAATCCTTCTTGTTAATGACTTACTCAATTTCTGAAATCTCTTATAAAGCAATGTCATCATTGCTAAATTATATCAATTGCTGATGCAAAGGATACAATTTCTTTTTCTTAAAATTCACCTTGAGAAAAAAATGTGGGAAGATTTGGATACGAGGAAATAAGAGAGCAGTCATATCACAATATCATGTTTGTATAGTTCATTATGACCAATGTCACTTTTGTGAAAGCATGAGAGACTTAAAAATTTCATTTCTTTGTGTCCGTCTATTGCTGTAATCTCTTTGCTGACTCTCCCCTGCAGGTAACCCTTCTTCAGACAGTCCGTCAGACTGACAATACTCCAGTCACTGTAAAAGTGGACCTGGTCAAAGAAGTCAACCCTGAAGACTGCCACCAGCTGTACAACATCGTATTCAGAAAGTGAGTCATCCTTTTGCACACATGCTGTAAGATGGAATGGGGGCATAGGAGGATGGAGGAATAGTCAGGTGTGCAAGAAGAAGCAGCATAGTTGACCGTTTCTGTTTTGTCCTTCAAGCCAAACACAGCAGTGATGGAGGCCACTTCTGATGAAATGAGTCCATTTGCTAAAAATGTCATGCATGCTTTAGAACCCCGTTTACAGTGCGGGGCCGGGCTCGGCCGAGCCGCGGCCGAGTCCGGCCTCAATTGCGCGGCCGAGCCTCGCAATTTTGTCCGTTTACACTGCTGGGCTCGGCCGCGCTTTTGATTCAAACCTTTCAATATTTTGTCGTAGTGGTGCTCTGCTTGTAAACAAACGCAATTTGGTATTGTCTGGTTTTCAGACCCTTTGCCAAATGAATTCCGTGGCGACGAAGTCGCCGTTCGGGCAAAGGCCTGTGCCGAAGTAAAAAATCCTTTGCAGGACAAAACCACCTTAAACTATACTAGTTTTTGATGTTGAGGGGGTTAATATCCTGAATAGCGAAAGATACAGGCAGAGGGTTTGGAAGCCAGACTAAAATTGGCCGCGCAATTGGCCGCGCATTTGGCCCAGTTTGCGTTTACACCAAGAAGAGGTAGGGCTCGGCCGCGGCTCGGCCGCGGCCGAGACCACCTCCAGAGCGAGGCCAAATGCGAGGCCAATTTTGGTCTCGCATTTGGCCTTTTGCGCGTTTACACTGAAGCGGGGCTGGGCTCGGCTGCGGCTTGGCCGCGGCCGAGCCTCGCACTGTAAACGGGGTCTATGTTTACACCTGTACAAAATATTCTTCTGGATTATTTGATGTACTGTATTTCTCTACATGCTGTTAAATGTCAGGATGGCACGAAGCTGCAAAACACGAATAAACAGATACGTGTGCACATGGCCAATGACAGCACAAGGTAAATGAGCAGAACAGCAGCTCAGTAGTTTCATCTCTCATGACAGCCGGTAGTGAGCTCATTCTCTGCTCATATTGCTCCAGGAGTTTATTTTGTGAAACAAGTTCGTCTGTATCTATATGCCTTGATTCTCACTTTATATTACAAAATGTGCACGGATATTTCAGAGTGATGAAGATACTGGAGATGAAGCAAGTGGGAAGGCACTACTACGATCCCACCAACCCATCCGTTGTGCCCCAACACAAGTGAGTCATCAAGAAATTGATCCATACACTAAGGAGTGATTAATATGAACAGTCAAAGGAATGAATTGATATTCATCTTTATCGTTGATATTATTTCCGTTAATTGCAGCATAAATCTTAACTTTGTGTCATTTTGTGGCTCAGGATGAAAAAAAGAAGAAGATGTGAATAGAATAAAACAAGCAAACTCATATTTCTTTTTTTTTTTTGGGGGGGGTGTGGTTGAAATCTTCTGTCATGCAGCTAAATGGTAATACCAGCTAGACAGGAAACAAAAACAAAAACAAAACAGTGTGAAACGTGTGCTTCATGTAGATCATACTAGTAATTTGCTGGAAACCTAGCATTGATTTCTGTGCTTGTTGATACATATATTTCTTGTGTTCTTGATGTATGAAGCTATTATTATGGTTGTGTTAACTTAAATTAGTGTGCTACATAAGCACTTACCCAGTTGCCTGGGACAAATGTTTTTGAACGGTGAAAGCAAATGCTCGCCTCGATTGGTCAAACAAAAGAGTTTTGAAACCACCTTTTTTCACTTGTTCCCAACAAACACCAAAAATCAACCACACAGAAGCCCAAAGATAATGGCTGTTTAGTGATGGAATGCACTTTATATCTCGTTTTAGCAACTTTCCAACACTTACGTGAAGAAGCCCCAATGCAATGGCAACACTTGATCGGACCAAGCTTGTTACTCCATTATGCTTAAAGGTCTTGTTTAACTTTGGGAACAGTGATTTTAAAAATGTTTAAGAACAGTGATTTTAAAAATGTTTAAGATATTACTTTTGATGCATATGTGTAGGTCAGTTGCATCACAAAACATCCTACCATATAAAACTTTTGCAATAAGGCCTAAAATATAAGGAGATATCACTATTTTTCTCATTAAACCATAACTTTAGATGGTTTAGTCTGGAAACATTTTTATTATAACTTTTGTTCACATTTTGTATATTTAACAATACCTGGCATCGATTATACTGGTTCTAATTTTTACATCGATTGTTTCTATCTCTAACTCACATTTTAGAACTATTTTGCAGCACTAATGCTCAGTTTTTGTTTCATCTGCAAATGGTAAATTATGCCTTTAAGCATACAAATCAATGTGTGCTGTTTATTCAGTTGATTGTGTTTAATTAAGCCCTTGACTTACGCATGATTTTCTATATTATTTCCTTATATTTTTGACTTTCTTTTCGGGCAAGTAAAATTGATGTTCAGTCAAGTCAATTGCAGCAAATTTGAAAATCTGCTTGTCAGACCGGGCAAGTGGTAAAATAAAATTATGTAGCACCCTGCTTCATATTTGTGCAAACCTACAGTTTTAAAACACCGTACTCCAAAAATGAACACTAATATCATGTATTTAGAATTATGCAGTATCCAGTATCAGGAATTTCTGAGAGTAATTCATGCAACAACACCAACAAACAACAACAAGAATTGTGTAAGGGATGGTACCAATCTAACATAGATGATGGAAAGTTCTGTATAATACTTACGCTACATTAAACATGGAAACTTGGGCAAAATGATTTAATTCTTCTTGCTTGCCCAATATCAGTGAACGTGCCGTTTTGCAGGCCATTGATTATTTTTGTACATATGTATAAAAGTTCTCCAGAATTTGTGTTGTTCATGTTGTTCTTTCTCTGCAAGTTCAGTAGTATGGTAATTTGCAAACCTTTTCACACAGAAATATTCCATGTTTGCAGTGTTTGAATGTCTGCATTCTATCTGCCTTTTCATTCTCCCCTCAGGCTAGAAATCTGGCCGGGTTACATCACAGCCATCAGCCGGTACGAGGGAGGCCTGATGCTGCACACAGACGTGTCACACAAGGTGCTATGCAACGAGTCTGTGCTGGACAGCATGTGAGTGTTTGCGGAGGCCTATTACCCCTTTCACCTCCGATCCCCTTGATCTGCGACGCAACTTGCCTTTTATCCTCTTTGTTCTCGTCTGGATGTTGGTCTCAGTCATTCCCAGAATGTTCCATTTTGTTCTCCAATCTCTTGACCTGTCCTTTTGAAAGATAATGATCATTTAACCACCTGGTGAAAAGGAAAAAATGGCTACATCACATCTGGCAGTGAGGTATTTTTGGGGGTGGTGTGGTATTACAGACTGCGCACAGTGCAAACAGGATGACCCAGGGTTCAAGCCTTTGCTATGGCACTGGTGTCCTTGAGCAAGATACATAATGCTTAACATTTCTGTAGGAGCATGAATGGATCAGAGGTAGGGAGCTGAACTTTCATAGGGGTGAATTTAATGTATGTTTGTGCCTTCAAGTGGAAGTGGACTACCCAGGGAATGGAATTGAGTATTTTGTAGGTGTAAATATTATTCCAATGATTTATGATAATGCTTATGATTGTAATGTTATGAGCACCATGACATGATGGATGGATGCCATACAAATCATCCTTATTAATTTGTATTCAAATTTTGTGAGGAGCCATCAAGTTTGACCTTTTTCTTTTAATATGTCTTGGCATCAAGCAAGACAGCATTCTTGTAATTTTCGCCAAGGGAGGAGAGTGTTGGTATGTTTGAAAACGGAGGAGGCACATTGAAGATTGTAAGCCAATGACATACTTGCCAACTAGTAAGATTTTATCAGATTCAGTAAGATTTTATCAGATTCAGTAAGATTTTTTACGTTAAAAATAGCAAAATCAGATTTTCTGTCAGAGAAATCAGATTTTAAAAAAATATTTAGATATACCTTTCATGTGTATTTTCTGAAGATTTGACCGAAAGTAAGATTTTTAACTTCAGTTTGCATATAAAATAAGATTTTTGCAATCCACGAGTAAGATATTTCATCTTGAAATGTTGGCAGGTATGCAATGACCCTGTCTCTTCTCTCCACCAGGCAAGCCATATACCAGCGCTTCCCAAATGATGCCAAGTTCCGCGAGGAGTGCGTGCGCCAGATTGTTGGCATGGTGGTGCTCACCCGCTACAACAACAAGACGTACCGCATTGACGACATCGACTGGCAGTCCAACCCAAAGTGCACATTCCAGTCCCGTGGCGAGGACATTTCTTTCATTGATTACTACAAGTGAGTGTGGCCGTCCTTCCTGGGAATGAGCTAATGCAGCATTTGCATTTGAAATGTACATTTATTGGTTTCAATACCAATGCCCTTACGTGTTGGTATGCATGCTTATTGTGTATAATGTCTTGACTTGACTAAAAGAGTTTTTGTAGGTAAATTTTCTGGGGGATAACAAATGAGCTAGCAGCTCTCAGAATTTGTTTTCTTCTGAAAGATTGAAGAAATTATGTGAAGGGGCTTTTTAAATATTCTGTAATATACTTTACCACAAGAGCAACATCTGGTGGCATTTCTGTTGTACAGTACATGCAATATTACAGATCTTGGCATGAGGACAGGTCCAAAAGCCCCTTCATCATCATTAATGGTTCACAATTTGGTGTGATATGCATTGTCCACTTCGCACTTTGATAACCACTGTCATCTTTTTTTATTATTTTTGTAACTTCTCCCATATGAAGAAGGGTTAGGTAAGATTAAACTGTGTATTGATGTCGATGTTGGGCGGGGCAAATTGGTTAACTCTAAACAGATCCTTTTGGTATGGATGTTGTGTTCCCTACTCTGAAGAAAACACCCAACGAAAGGAAGCTCAAATTCCATAATTGTGTGGAGGCTATCAATAACGTGTAATGATACTTAATATGGCAAATAATCCACACCATGATGTTGTTTTATTTTGACGTGTTGCCAGTGTTACATTTGTAACCATCATCACTGGTATCAACTAAAACACTGTAGTTTATCTCTCTTGTGCTTTTTGTGTGGGCATTTGTGGCTGTTGTCAATGTGTGTATGTTTTTTGTGTTTCATCTAACTCCAGGAAGAGCTACAACCTTGAGATCACTGACCCAGGTCAGCCCCTTCTCATCAGCAGGATCAAGAGAAGACAGCAAAACAGGCCAGGGGTGGGTATCTACTGTACAGAGACATGTGCAGAAATTATTTCAGTCAAAAGTGCAGAGGACAAATATTTGTCCTGTTTGTTGTTGCGCATATACACAGAGTTCTGATGCACCTCAAGTGTTCATATAATTATTTAGCCTTGCTTGTGATTCTGTGGCGTCATTTTAGCAAGGCATAGCCTTCTTTATCACTGCACGTCAATCTACTTCTGTGAAGTGTTGCATGTATGGAGTCATTAATATTTCATGGTAAATTACAGAATGTGTGAAGTTTCATGTTCACTCTCAGAAAGAGATGTGTTAAACTCATTTTCGCTATTGAGCTTGAAGTCACTAGCAGATTGCGCAGATTAATAATTTCTTCCGTAGTGACGTGATGTTGAACTTGGTATGAGTTAAGTTGATAAAATGTCATGCCATATCGACCCTGAAGAGAAGCTTCTTAAAAAGTTTGTATCATGCAGTTCTTGTCTTCCTGTTCATTTGTCAAATGTTCTGTACAATTGCAGACTCCCCAGGAGGAAGAGATCAGACTCATTCCAGAGCTGTCCAGTCGAACCGGTCTGACGGACGACATGCGAGCGGATTTCAGAGTCATGAAGGTATGGACTTGGTCACTACCATGACATTGGTATAGACCGATTCGGGTTCGTTGAGGGCAGCAGACAATTTGTTGCACTGGGCGCAGCCATTAGCTCAAATTGCGGTGTCCCAGCCTACCCCCCTCCTCTCCCCCACCCCACGGGCAACATGTTTATCACGCACTTGTAGCAGGAGTACGCGCACTTGTAACAAAGGTTCGTGCATTAAGCGAGCGTTCGTGCACTTAGTACGAGACGCCTATTGGCTAAAACAACCGTGCATCAGTTTTTCATTCCGTGCGCGTGCTACTGTAGGGAGGGGGTGGGGGGGGGAGGGTCGGCAGGGACACCGCAGTAATGGCGCTGCCCATGCCGATAGTACACAAACCGCCTCACAGAATCGGTCTATACCCTTCTCTGCACTCCCCATGTTTGCAGAGTTCTGTGATGTGCTCCCTATGTCTCATCCTCTGAATGCCGGTAGCCCACCTACACCATCCTTCCAACTTGACAACAACCTTCCACTGCAACTCATTGACAAATTGCCCTGCATCAACATAAGCCTTTCACTGGAAGAGGACATTTGATGTCATAGTAAACAAATGGTCAATGCTAATGAAGATGATGGGACAAACAATCACTCTTTGGACAATATGGATGTAGCTAGGCAAGGTTGTTTTTTTTTGTGTGTTTTTGTTTTTTTTCCTCATACAAAGGTACTAACTATATTCAGTGACATATCATTTGACACTAACCTATTCAGTGCAGACATTTTCGTCTTTTACACAGTAGTGTTACAACATAGGTTACAGTGAATGTAATACATTTTCCTTACAGGATATATATGCTTGATAAATCACGTTCATCGTGTTTGTAACAATAACTTACTTTAGAAGTTAATTATTTGAGTTTAATCCCTCAACCAGTGTTAAACTTTTTGTGTTTACATTGTCCAGCATAGATTTAGATTGCTACATTTGGTGTGGGCTAGAAGTGCCTTCCAGGCTACTAGCTACAGCTAATGTGCATGCATTTGTTTGTGTGTTTGTCATTACCTCAGGAGTTGTCATTTGAAGTTGATATTGATTAGTACCTGTCTTAGGCACCCTGTCATGACACTTTGCAAGAGTGAGCTTTTGCCTGTAGTAAAAAAAGACCATTTTTATCTCTTTTTCTTTCTTGTTTAAATGAAGTTATACCTTCATATTCAGCATTTCCATTGATCTAACTACAAGATATGCACATGGTCCAGTTCAGGAAGAGCTGGGTTTTGAGCTTGAAATCTTGTTGCGGTCTTTTGGTCTACATGCTGTGTTCTAGTGGCAAGTGACCTTACTGCGAGTATTATTGCTTTTCATCATGACACTAAAGGATCTGGCGATGCACACAAGGGTGACGCCGGAGCAGCGCCGCCTCTCAGTGGCAAAGTTCATCAAGAATGTGTATGCCAACGAGGACGCCCACAGGGAACTGAGCGGGTGGGGCTTGGAGCTCGACAATGATCTGATACGGGTGAGATTAACCATTGCATACATAGCATCCACTCATGGGAAGTGCAAAAGGTGGCCTTTCTTAAACAGGTGCCCACTATTGACCAGTTGATGAACAATATGTTTAATCTAGAAATATTTGCAATACATATCACATGCATATCTCCCGTACACATATGTATGCATTAGTAAATTCACACGGTGTTACAAAATGCCCTATCCCAGGACTGAAATGATTGCAAACAGACTGTGTGTTGTTTCTAGTTTCTTTCACTCTCAGTTGACTTATTGGTTTGCCCTTCAAAGATGGCCACTGCGCTATGAGATGCAAAAACTCTGGCAGAGAGTAAGATAACAGACTTCTTTGTGCACCAACATACTTACAGGCCTGTACCTGGAGTCTGTAGCCAACTATGCACAGGAGACATGGTAGGCCCTTGGCCCTTGGCAATAGACATTGGTGATGCCGAAGAGGCTAAAATAGGACCATATTACTCATGATTGTTTACTCGTTATTGGGGACCTGGATATGATTTATGATTTAAGTCCATGATTTGATATCCATTTGTCTAAAATCTCTTCCATTTGCCAGCTCCCAGGAAGGCAGCTCCCTCCAGAGAAGATCAGACTGGGGAATACCTCTTTCACAGCCTCGCGGGAGGCCGACTGGGGTCGCGAGGCCACACGCTCAGCGGTCATCTCAGGGGTGAGTGTGAAATTATTTTGTGAGTGGGTGACAAAGCGATGGATGGGGGAGTCATTAACCCATTGAGGACAGGCTGATTTTGCTACAACACGCATTTCCCATAGACAATTGCCTGAGTATACTTAGGACTCGTCGTCAACGGGTTAAACCCTGGTTTTTGGGTTGAAAGGTCATTGTCAAAGTCGATGCGGATCAGAGCATGCCTGTATTGCTCATTGTTTGAAAATGTCATTTTAGTTCCCAAAGACCAGCCCCATTCATTATGCAGACCTCCAAACCATTCTGAATTTGTAGAAAGGAATCTGAATTTCGACCATTCCCACCTCTTGTTTCTTTAGAATTTTCTTATTTCTCTTGGGCAAAGAATCTGAATTGTTTATCTTTGGGGGAAAGAATCTGAATTTTGACCATTCCCAGCTCTTGTTTCAGTATGAGTTTCTTATTTCTCTTGATAATTTTATTACACACTCCTATGGGAACTGCTCTTTCTTTACTACTTTTGAGCCAGATCATCCATGTTTTTTGGTTAGAAAGGTTTGGAGGTCAGCATTATCAGTACACCATGAAAGATATTACCTTGTCTGGTATGAGTTGGTGATAGGTAATAGATAAGCCAGCCTTTTTCTGCCAAAATCTTTATGAGAATAAGGGAAAGGAGAGAGGAAAGAAAGAAGAAATCTTTGAGTGAATATAATGTGAAACTTCAGAGCTTGTGACACAAGTGTAATATAGATTGAAAAAGATCCATGTCACAGAGTATTCAGAATTAAGTTCTGGTGTCCACCAATGGGAAAAGATAGGACATGTTGACTGAGTACTTGCAAGTTTGAGCTGGGCTTTGATGCCTGTATGGGGATGGGGAGAGGAACGTGTGCAATGCATTGCTCTTTAAAATGGGCCCAGAGATAGGATGCAAAATAGAGCGCCCTTTTGTGAGAGAGTATCTCACCTCACTCATGACAAGAAGCAGGATACAAGTCTGGCAAAGTTGTGTGTCCTACATTCATTCTCAGAAACATTGAAGAGTGGTAAACAACCCCTCGAGGTTTGTCCCAGATCTCACAAGCAGTGATCAGCAAGCTGGTTATCAGTTCTGATGTGCTATACTTATCAGAATTTCAATAATTCGGCACAAGAACTGATCACAAGTCGTTCTTAAGTCGTTTGTAACTTTAAGAACAATTTTATCAAATACCCCCCAGGATATCATGTCACGTGAAAGAGGTATCGTAAAGTGATTTACCGCCGCTCTGCTCTGCTCCGTTCAGGTGCCGCTGCACAACTGGCTCATCGTCTTCACGCGGCGAGACGCGTCCAAGGTGGCCGACTTTGTCAAGACCTTCACCCAGGTCGGGCCCCAGATGGGTATCGAGGTCCACAACCCGGCCCGCATTGAGCTGCAAGATGACCGCACACAGAGCTACACCACTGTGGTGAAGAAGAACATCAATGCCCAGGTATGCCAGGACAACTTCACTTTAGCCAGATGACTGGAACAGAGCTGAAAGTGAAAAGTTTAAAAGCTTGTCTCTGACCTAAAATTATTTCTGAGAGCAAGTTGTGATGTATTGCGTCATTTCTGGCATTTTTTTTTTCTTTTTGCTTGTTTGTTTTTTAGTCATGTTCCCATTTTCATTGACAAGTTGGTTGTTTGTTTTGTCTGTACCATCATACCATAGGTTTTTATGCTTTATGTACTTTATTGCTGCCTGCATTCGTATATCAATCTTCTTATCCATTATGAGTCTATTAAAAATTTGGAGAGATAATAGCATCGTATGTTCTCTTACAGTTGCAAATGGTGGTTGCCGTGTTTCCCACCTCAAGAGACGATCGCTACAGTGCCTTCAAGAAACTCTGCTGTGTGGATTCCCCTATTCCCAGCCAGGTGAGTAAAATCATGAGCCTTGTCACACATTGTAGACCCTGGTGCTCCAAAACCAAATTTTAGTGTTTAGGGAATTGCATGAAAATAACATAGTGAATCAAGAGGGAAAAAAAAAAAATCTGTTCTGTCATCATGTTATAAACACAAACATTGCATAAAATGAGTACAAGTAAAGCTTAGATGAACTCCTTTCTTTCAAGAGCAGATTCTGGACAGCCGAATCTCAGAAGTAATATTTTTAACATTCAAAACAATATTACACCGTGCCCACATCCCAGTATTTCGTGCCAGGTCTTAATGGCATTTACAAGATTATTTCTCATTCTCATTTCCAAGTGATGAAGAATGTATGAGAATTGGCAGAACCAAACATCCAGAGCAAAGTCAACAAGTTTATCTCAGAATAGATCTATAACTAGGAACGCAAAGGGCCATTGAACATGGAAATGCACCATAGCTTTAATGATGCCTACCTGTTGGGTTAGTATCGCATAAAAATTGATATTTTCTACTCACATGATGCCGAGTGTTCCACAAACTTCATTGAAATATTTGTATACTCTGTCCTTTGTACAGTAGACTCCTCAATTTGTTTGAGGACTGTCATATGTTGCAGCCCAGAATTCTATGCCATGGTTTGTCATTTGCTGTATGGAGATTGCGTAATTATCAGAATTTACACCTGATTTCTGCAAGGCTAAAGTGCTCTCCTGTAAGAAACCACATCAAAAGCTAATCTCATTCAACTAATGATGCCATTACACTCCAACTGATGCTGTATTAGCATGCATGGAATTGATGATATAGAGAGCTTGCGCGTAAATGTCGTGTGTCATGGTACAGAAGTGGGAAATCTTAATAGAGACTGCAGCAGTGCATTCTATTTCAAACGATTTTAATCGAGCAATGAATATTCATTATGCACAGATAATGTGACCCATCTGTGAATACTTTGCAATGCTGTTTCCCATGTGTAGGTGATCAACGCACGTACCATCTCGCAGATGCAGAAGCTGAGGAGCGTGACCCAGAAGATTGCCCTCCAGATCAACTGTAAGCTGGGTGGTGAGCTCTGGGCCCTGGAGATCCCACTGGTAAGTGTAACAACACCTGGGAGCCTGATCTACCTTCTAGCAGACTTTTATGAATTACCATGTTAATATGCCTTGAAGTGTTGCAGTTCCATGATGCAGCTTGTCCCATTCAGTTCTCATTAGCATTGTCCTGTGCCATTGTATCGTGTATGATATCATTGCCAGGTAGGAGATTAAACCTGATTTTATTTTACTCGAGCTTTTATAGCATCTGTAGTTTGCTATAGATATTCATCAAGAATATCCTAATGTTCACTTTTGTTCACTTAATGTTCAATTTTGAGATTAGCTACTGGTGCTTACATGTCTGTTTTTGCCTAAAAGACCTGATGGGATTTTGTTATCATGTTGTCTTGTGTTTGTTTGTGTCAACAGAGTAAGCTGATGGTGATTGGCATTGACGTCTATCACGATCCAGCCAGGGGCAAGAAGTCCATTGGAGCATTTGTTGCCAGCATGAACCGGTAAGAAGCCCTTCACACACAACGTTATACCATCGCCAGTCTTGTCTTTGTGACATGGGTCATTATGTGAACACTAAATTATAGTGTTTGTGGAACCTGGGGGTGTTTCATAAAGCTGTTCTTAAAGTTATGAATGATTTAAGAACAACTAAATCATGTTCTGATGTGCTAATACTTATCAGAATTTCAATAATTCAGCACAAGAACTGATCACCAGTCGTTCTTAAATCTGTTCTTAGCCCAAGAACAACTTGGTGAAACACTCCCCTGGGCCAAGGAAGGTAAAAGTGTGAGATTATTTGCCTTGTGACCTCATTTATCCAATTTGCATTTTCTTGGGTAAGATGATGATATCCAGGGCTGCACACTGGCGCCGGTCCGACGGTCAAGACCGGCAAAAGTCACTCTCGGACCGGTAACTTTTCAGGAAATCCACAAGTTACCGGTCCGACATGACCAGTAAAAAAAAAGCATTGGCGGGGTCAGTAGAAAGAAAAAGATCAGCCCCGATCAGGGAGAAACAGAATGCAAGATATCGCATTGTTCAACACGTTTTACGCAAGTTTTCGAATATGTCTACCGGCGCAATTTGTAAAGTAAACATACAATTCTATATTAGTTTTGAGCACTAGCAGTCGACCATTTATTCGCGCTCGCTTGCGCATTGGCGCTGCTCACGCACTGCCATGCTATGCAATACATGCAAAGGATGTACGGTACAATGTAACTGTTGAAATGCATGGATTGTTTCCCCGATCCCGTTTTGTTTGTTCGTTTGCTTGCGATCGGCGGTCATGCCAGACAAGAAGCATTGATAGAAGCGCACGCATTTCTGGGTCATTTTACTCATGATTTTTTTTTTTTTTAACGCAAGATCGATCCGATCCCGGCTTCGCAGCTGCGTGGCAGTTGACATGTTAGAACTATTTTACTTGCGCCAATTTTTAGAAAAAGTAAAAACATATTCTATATTCAGCGATACAGTAAATGAATATTTTCATTCGTTCAGAATGGTCTCATAATGAAGATAGGCGCGAAAAGGATCACGAAATCGGCCCTTACAAAATGTAAAGAGATAATACAAGGGAGAAAAAAAAATCATGAAATCATCGCAGTCCCGCTTACATATTTCAGGTAGAAATCGTCCCAAAAAGGATCATGAATTCGGCCGCGTCGTACACCTTTCAAAAGCTCATACAAGTACGAAATGCGAAGAGATTATAGAGGAGAAAAAAAAAATAAGGACATATTAATTTGGTGCGTGCATCATAAAAGATTACAGCCGAATAACAATTCATGAAATCAACGCAAACCCGTTGAAATTTGAGGAAATAAATAGGCGCAAAAAAGATCTTGAATCCAGTCCTGCATGCCGTGTCGGTTATCAAAAACGCATGCACAAATGCAACGAGATTATCGGGAGAAAAATAAAGGACACATTTTTACCCTTCTGGTGCGCGCATTACAAAAGATTACATCCGAAGTAATTCATGAATTCGCCACAATCCCGCTGATATTTGAGGTAGAAATATACGCAAAAGGGATCGTGAATTCGGCCGTGTCGTATACCTTTTAACAACGCATGTACTAAATGGTAGGAGATTAGCGGGATAAAAATAATGTACACATTTTCAACCCCTTTTGGCGCTTGTATTATATAGATTACAGCCAAAGAGTAATTCATGAAATTATCGCAATCCCGTTGAAATTTGAGTAAACAATAATAGGCGCAAAAGAATCTCGAATTCGGCCCTGCGTGCAGTGTATAATTTTGAAAACGCATTCACAAATGTGAAGAGATTATCGGGAGAAAAATAAAGAACTTATTTTCAACCCTTCTGTCGCGTGTATCACAAAAGATTACAGTCGAAATAATTAATGAAATATCGCAATCCCGCTGATATTTGATGTAGAAATAGGCGCTAAAAGGACCGTGAATTCGGCCGTGTCGTATAGGCCTACCTTTTAAGAACGCATGTATACGATATGTGAAGAGATTATTGGGAGAAAAATACAGGACACATTTTCAACCCGTTTTGGCGCGTGCATCATAAAGATTATAGCCGAATAATAATTCATAAAATCATCGCAATCCCGTTGAAGTTTGAGGAGACAATAGGCGCAAAAAGAATTATGATTTTTGGTCGTGGCGTATATCTTTTAAGAACGCATTTACGAAATGCGAAGAGAAAAAAATAAAGGACACATTTTCAACCCATATTGGCGCGTTCATCATAAAAGATTACAGCCGAAGTAATTCATGAAATCATCGCAATCCCGCTGATATCTGAGGTAGAAATAGACGCAAAAAGGATCGTGAATTCGGCCGTGTCGTATACCTTTATGTATACGAAACGCGAAGAGATTATGGGGAGAAAAATAAAGAACGCATTTTCAACCATTCTAGCTGGTGCGTGGATCACAAAAGATTACACCCGAAGTAATTCATGAAATCGTCACAATTCCGCTGATATTTGAGGTAGAAATAGGCGCAAAAAGTATCATGAATTCGGCGGTGTGGAACATCTTTTAAGAACGCACTTACGAATTCGAAGAGTTTATCGGGAGAAGATAAAAGGACACATTTTCAACCCCTTTTGGCGCGTGAATCATAAAAGATTACAGCCGAAATAATTCATGAAATCGCCACAATCCCGCTGATATTTGAGGTAGAAATAGGCGCAAAAAGTATCATGAATTCGGCTGTGTGGTACACATACATCTTTTAAGAACGCACTTACGAAATTCGAAGAGTTTATCGGGAAAAAATAAAGGACACATTTTCAACCCCTTTTGGCGCGTTCATCATGAAAGAATACAGCCGAAGTTTGACATTCATGAAATCATCGCAATCCCGCTGATATTTGAGGTAGAAATAGGCGCAAAAAGTATCGTGAATTCGGCCGTGTCGTGTATCTTTATGTACGGAATGCGAAGAGATTGTGGGGAGAAAAATAAAGAACGCATTTTCAACCATTTTAGCTGGTGCGTGCATGAGATCACAAAAAGTTACATCCGAAGTAATTCATGAAATTGCCACAATTCCGCTGATAATTTGTTTGAGGTAGAAATAGGCGCAAAAAGTATCATGAATTCGGCGGTGTGGAACATCTTTTAAGAACGCACTTACGAAATTCGAAGAGTTTATCGGGAAAAAATAAAAGGACACATTTTCAACCCCTTTTGGCGCGTGAATCATAAAAGATTACAGCCGAAGTAATTCATGAAATCGTCATAATCCCGCTGATATTTGAGGTAGAAATATAGGCGCAAAAAGTATCATGAATTCGGCGGTGTGGAACATCTTTTAAGAACGCACTTACGAAATTCGAAGAGTTTATCGGGAAAAAATAAAGGACACATTTTCAACCCCTTTTGGCGCATGAATCATAAAAGATTACAGCCGAAGTAATTCATGAAATCGTCACAATCCCGCTGATATTTGAGGTAAAAATAGGCGCAAAAAGTATCATGAATTCGGCCGTGTGGTACATCTTTTAAGAACGCACTTACGAAATTCGAAGAGTTTATATCGGCAAAAAAATAAAGGACACATTTTCACCCCTTTTGGCGCGTGCATCATAAAATGTTACAGCCGAAGTAATTCATGAAATCGTCACAATCCCGCTGATATTTGAGGTAGAAATGGGCGCAAAGAGGATTGCGAATTCGGCCCTGCATGTCGTGTACCTTTCAGAACGCATGCACAAATGCGAAGAGAGTGTCGAAAGAAAAATAAAGAACCCCTTGTAGCTCGTGCATCAGAAAATATCACAGCTAGAATAATTCATTAAATCACGGTTATGCAGCAAGTTCGTGCGCCGATGTTTAGAAAAAGTCACAAACGCATGATACAATCTGATTTTTTTTTTCATTATCATTTTACACTGTAATTCACGAACAAACATTCTATTTTTTTTCTCATTTTTTTTAATTTCTTTTGCAATAAATAATTCAAGTTTAAAAAGACATTAATCAGTAAAATGTACATGGGGGGGGGGGTACGTCCATAAAAACAAGAAAATAAGTTTGCAAGTAATTTAATGGGGTTTTTTTTAGGTTGCCGTTGTTGACCGGTAAGTTTTCTGTTCGGACCGGTAAAAAATGGTAAAATGGGGCATCTACCGGTCCGACAGAGACATGTCGGACCGGCAGAAAAAATGGGTTAGTGTGCAGCCCTGTGATATCGATGGCAAGAATTGGTAACAATTTATCGTTTTGAGAGGTACTTTTTTCATGTCATTCTCTTGTCACTGGCAAATGACTTGGATATAAAAATAACAACAACACAGCAAAATCAGATCTCTTGGAGGAAAAATGTGCTGTTGTTTCTGCAAAATCTTCCTGGAGACATGCTGCTACAAAATCATTTCAGTGGTAGGACAGAATAGCAAACCAGGGAAAGCTGTTAGAATGTCCACAAATGACCTGAGAATTAATATGACCATCTGCAAAAATTATCTTACCCGGCCGAGCGTGAGGAATAACTCTCGCGAAAATTTCCACTTTTTACTACAGCAACCTTGAATCACCTCTGCTTAAATGTTAAAAGTTGTTTTCTTTCCTGTGAACACACCCCCCAACAGTGACCTGACCCGCTGGTACTCCAGGGTCTGTCTTCAGACGGCATCGCAGGAGCTCATTGATGGTCTCAAGCTGTGCTTTTCCGCTGCCATCAAGAAGTACCATGATGTGAGTTTTACAAGACATACTTGAAGGGAAATTTTCTGATCACTGAAAAAGCCAGTCTGGAAAGAAAGAGTCAAATTTTATGAGCAAAACAGTAAAAAATTTGGTCGAAATTGGATAAAGAAAGTATGAAATTTGTGAAGGACAGTTCTCGAACAGTTGACATTTAATATGCAATGAGTTGGCTGATGATGTCATCACCTCACAATTTACCATTGATAAAAATGCAACTTTTCTGCTATAAGAGTGTAAAACACTATCTTGTTCCTGGCTCAATAACCTTAAAATCATGATCAGTCAGATGTATTAAGATTTGAGACTTGGGAATATTGACTGTTCAAAAAGTATTTTGTGAAAAGGAGCAAAACTTCAGATTACTTTCTGTATGTTTGTCTAATTTGATCAAATTTTCACTCTTGTGTTTATATTAAACTTTTACTCTTTACCCTTTTACTCCTGGCTGGAGTGAGCTTTGTCAATCGCTCAGCATCCATAGGACGTACACTTTTCACATGTTTATCTTCTTGAAAATTGGTGGCTGAATTTTAAAAAAACTTGGCAGGTATCATCAAATGGGGGAATGGGATCATAGTTTGTACAAATGGTGATGGTGCCTCATAGGGGGCCCCTGGGGTGGGGACTCAAACTATGAGGATGTTGCCCAAGGGGCCTTTAGCAGCCCCAAAATTCCCAAAAAGTTTTGAAATAGTTTGCCTCAGCTGGATTGCCCCGAAAGCTATCATGTGAGCACTTGACCGCAAATCTTCTGTTTTGTTCCCTTATTCCTCTTTCTGAATGGGCAACCAAACACAATCTTGAAAAGAAGGAGGAAAAAAAAAATGTGTATGGAGATGATACATTTGTATTATTATCTCGGGCAATTGATGGAATTAGCCAAAGGATAATTGTCTTATTTTGAATGTTTGAGACACAAAATTACACATGGCAGTGTATCCTTGTGATACATGTTTTTGATGTGTCAAGTGAGCACATAGATGTCTATACAAGAACATCTGAATGCTCCCACAGAGGTACTGTACTTTACCAGCATTCACCCTGACCCTATTGCCCATAAATGAAGGGTACCACAATACCACCAGTGCCATACTTTCTAACATGTCATGGCAAAGATGTGAAATCTACCTGAGCAACTTTGCTGCTTGTGTGCATGATGAGCAATTTGCAGAATGATGGACTTTTAGTACAGGTGTCTCCTGTTCTAACAAAGTCCTCAGAACTGGCATTTTGTTTGTTTGTTTGTTTTTATTTATATTGAAATTTTGTCATAGCTGAACAATAAAGTATCAAAGGTATACAGACTGTGATTTTGGCACCTTAATTTTTTTACGTCAATCTGTGACAAGAGTTTCATCGTAACGAGACTTTCATAGTAACCGTGTTTGTTATATTGGGAGTGCACTGTAGTAGGCCCTGCTTTTATTTATATTGAAATTTTGTCATAGCTGAACAATAAAGTATCAAAGGTATACAGACTGTGATTTTGGCACCTTAATGTTTTTTACGTCAATCTGTGACAAGAGTTTCATCGTAACGAGACTTTCATAGTAACCATGTTTGTTATATTAGGAGTGCACTGTAGTAGGCCCTGCTTTTATTTATATTGAAATTTTGTCATAGCTGAACAATAAAGTATCAAAGGTATACAAACTGTGATTATGGCACCTTCATTTTTTACGTCAATCTGTGACAAGAGTTTCATCGTAACGAGACTTTCATGGTAACCATGTTTGTTATATTGGGAGTGCACTGTAGTAGGCCCTGCGTGGGCCTACACTGAATGTTTATCACAAGTTGTCATAGCGTGTTATTCTTCTCCCATATTCATGATTATGAGTACACATATTTTGCATCTGGCTGTTCTTCCCTTCACCCTTCCTCCACACCAGATTAACCACTGCCTGCCAGAGAAGATCGTCATCTTCCGCGACGGCGTCGGCGACGGCCAGCTGAATTTGGTGGGGACGTACGAGCAAGAGCAACTCTCCCAGTGCTTCGCCATGTTTGGCGAGACCTACCAGCCCCAGCTCGCCATCGTAGTCGTCCAGAAGCGGATCAACACTCGCATCTTTGCCATAGACGTGAGTGCTCACGCCCTCCAGTCCACTCTATGCCAGTGGAGCCTTTCTCCTCAGACCGGTCCCCCCCCCCCCCTCCCTTCTCATCCTGCCGCACCCTCACCCCTAGTCTAGCGGGCAACGTATTTTTAGCCTGAATCAGTCCTTGATTGGCAGTCAATAGAGGGCGCGACGATGTGGAAGTCAAGTTGACTAAAAATACGTCTAGCAAGAAACCTCCGAATAGAGGCGTGGAACAGGGCGTGGCATGACAGTTGCCAGTCTTCAATATCCAGGTTTCGTTGGCTGAGCACCAATGTCAATCAAACCATGTTGCAGAACCCAAAGGAGTTCTAGTCTACTCTCCTAGGTATAATGCATATTGTCTTTCAGCGAAAACACAATTTCCCTGTCTCTTTCACACTATCATAGTATTTTGCCATTCTTTCCCATTCATTTTGATGTGCATAACATCTTACCTTACTTCAAATAAGAGAATGATAGCAGTAAATGACCACATGCATTTGAAAATTCATGAGGGTTCTGCACATGGAACTACTCCAAAATTACTGCCGAATGCAAACCTCTCACTGTTGTTGTAAAGTCTACGAGATATTCACTGTCATTGTCAGTTTTGAAAGTGTGATTTATGAATTTTTCCCATTGGCATTTCTTTATTCTAAAATACTTTATATTATCTTCATATCAAATCTATTAAGATAGTTGCTCAACATCAATTAAATCTGCCATCGAGATAGCTAATCACTATTGCCAAGCACATCTACATTAAACAGGCATTTCGTGGGTGATCACACTGTCATGGGAAAATCCGTCCGTGGTACATTTTCTGTGAAAGGAGAAAGAAAGGACCTGCGACACAAAAGGATTCCTGCAAAGCCAAAGTGCCAGGGAAATATGGTGCATTCTTTGCAATCATAAAATTACGAGACGCCAGTCTCACAGAAGACTTGTAAGTACTGATTAACATTTTCAACTCAAATGTAGATAAGGACATCTCTCCTGGCAATTCGAAATGCATGCCTATGTAGAAAATGTGAAGCTGAAAAAATGAAATAACATTAACGAGCTAACCTATGTGGATGGTGTACACACACACAGCACACACACACAATGGGCAGAAACACGATATGTTACGAAACTAGAGCACAACGCACAAAATCCATGACCACGTCAAAAGCGCCAGAAAAGACCCATGTGGCTCAAATGAAGTGTCTGATACCATTTTCAAGAGAAACATCTCGTTTAGAAGAAACCCATGAATTGTTTATTACGTATATTATACAAATTAGTTTAGATCTGTCTGAGATAAACACTGTCTGCCTTTTATGCCAAGATTCTAGAATTGTGAATTAAGAATTGTGTTCCTTGATGTCCTTTCCGAAGTTGTTCGAAGGATCGTTGATCCGAAGACAAAATAGGGTTCGTAATTCCGATGATGAAGTAAACTAAGCTGTCTGTAGTGAAAAAATGTGGCGATATAACAAAGTAGTAGGATATTATGCAGTGAAAATTGAACAAAAACATGTACAATTCCCCCCCCCCCCCCACACACACACACACGCATACACACACACACACGTACTTAAAAACATACAAACACTACCGATACATACACTCACTGGCGAACCGGAATACGATCGTAATTTGTAAATTGTATTATTAATAAAAAAAAAAAATAGGTATTTTTTTCCCTCTCCTCTGTATACTCATAATCAGGACGAGCCATATGTGACGAAGAAACAATAATTGCACTAAGAGGCCACTTAAAACAAAACAAAACAAAACAAAACACACACACACACACACCCACACACACATAGACACACACACATAGAAATGCCGCTATGACGACTGGTATGTTTCCGCCATAATGCATGGTTCACCTTGTAGGTTTATAGTACAATGTCTTGACGTGTGATGACAGTTTCACATAATACTTATCAGAAAAATATTAAAATGACAGGTTTGTCACAAATGTGCTGAAAGCTCACATTCTTTAAAGTAGATTTAATTGGGTGAATGACTATATTGTCTAAAAGTGCGTGTATTTGAAGATTTGAGGATTTTTACTTAACTTTTGACCCTTTCATAAGTTAAGGGAAGAAGTGAAATTTAGTACTTTCACTAGACCTTGAACCTTTTGACCTTTGACCTCATGGCAAGGTACTTCCAAAAGAATCTCATTGGGTAATACTTGCATACATTAAGTTTAAAGAAAAATTCTGCAAGCATCGCATCTAGATAAGAAGAAAATAGTGAAATTTGGAGTATTTGACCTTGACCTTTGATCCATGACCCATGCATTCCCTATATAATCACTGCCAGTCAGTGCATGTATATGTACTAAGTTCCATGAAGATACTTTGAACTATTTGTGAGATATGTGAGATTTGTGAGATAGTAACACTTATTTGATTTGATCTTTCTTCGTTTTAATCGGATCCCCCAGTTATAGTATGGTCTAAAAAATATCTGTACTTATGATTCCCCTGATCTGATTTTATCACGGGACCTGCGGCTCTATATAAGCTTGCTTTCCCGCAGGCCCCATATTTTTCGCATTATATTCTCAGTTTAACTCGCATATTTATATACAGATCTTATGTATACCAAGACAAACTTTGAACATTCCGGTGAAGTTCTATTTTGTACTGTGTTCTGTATAATTTTCGTATCAATTTACTTTATATTGTGATATATGTGAGAAATATGAAAAAAAATTGAAATGAATGAAATGAAATATGGAGAGAAAGTAAAATTCAACATTTTCACTTGAACTTTGACCTTTGACCTCACGACACAAAACTCTCTCTGGAGAATCTTCATTTGGTATAGTTCATGTATACACAAAGTTTCAAGAAATACCTTCAGGCATTGCGTAGATATGGGGGAAATAGTGAAATTTTGGACATTTGACCTTTTTGACCTATTGACTTTGAGCATGTGTGCCCAAAAGTTGACAGTTGATAGGCATAACGTCACCAACTCGTACATATACATGGCTGCCAAGTTTCATTAAAGGCATAATTTACCATTTGCAGATGAAAAAATAACCTAGCATTAGTGCTTAAAATAGTTCTAGAATGTGAGTTAGGGATAGAAACAACGACATTAAAAATTTGAATCAGTAAAATCGAAGTTTTAGTACTGTTAAATATACGAAACGTGAACAGTAGTTATAGAAATGCTTCCAGACTTTAGGAGAAATTTTCCGAAGAATAATGTTTCCCAGAATATGGCGAAATAAAGGATTATTGTCATACTCCAAGGATGTACGGTTTTGAATAGGTAATAATAAGAAATAATCTCCATTCGATAAATCATTTCATCAACGCTCAGAATTGACAGTTCCCATTGGGTAGCAGAAGGTCTTGCAGCTTTAGACTTTCGAGAGCAGGCCGGCAAGGATGACGAAAGCAGTTTCGCCCTTTATATTGGTGCACTAACATTTATATCAGATTTCCACTCTTCCTAATGAGCGATGGTAACAAATAACCTCGAATTAACATGAAATTTATGTTACGGATCTGACGTCACCGTTTTCACCTTTTTCGTGTCTCATGCATTTGATTCCTCTCACCCATAACACAAGTCTCTTGGTGGAAACTTTGTGATATCGCTCATTGAGAACGTGCAATAATTAACTGGTATGCAAGTTATATTACTTGAGCATTGTTCTAGACCAAATCAATGTCGTAAAAGTATACTTTTGGGATCTTACCCTGTTTGAACTCAAACCCTGCACATAAGGCTGACAAAATCAGTTTCATCCAGAATATTGCTGTAATAAAGGGTCTATAGACCATTTCGATATTCCGAAAATGAAATAAGGCTCATAATTCCTAAAGTTTGTTGATGGCCTGAAAATGAAATTGCGTTCGTTTTCTCGAAGGTTCGTTAATACGAAAATGAAACAAGGTCCTGTTTTCCAGTGATTCATTAATTCAACATGTAATAAGGTTTGTTAATCCCAGCATGAATCAAGCTTCGTCAATCCAACAATGAAGGTTCGTTAATCCGAACACTATTTCTATTCGTGGAGAAGCTGGTTCTGTCGAGAAGAGGGATGGTCATCGTTTCTGTAGATTAGTTATAATGATGGAAAGGGGTGATAATGATCAAGGGTGCACACAGTATTCTTTCAGAGGGTATCATCAGTACACGCATGCATGACCTTTTTTTTTTTTTTTTTTTTTTTGGGGGGGGGGGAGCCCTAAGGTGGCCTCTTGTAATATTTGTTCTACGTCATGCATGGCCCATCATAATGATGCCATAGATGACTATGGGAGCATACGGCGGAGAGGGAGAAATTGTTCATGTTTCCATGAAAAATGCAATTTGCAAATTGTACGATTGCATTCCAGTTCGCCAGTGAGTGTATTGGGGAGTTTGTGTATTTTCCACATTCCTCTCTCTCTCTCTCTCTCTGTGTTCTCGTTCAATTTTCATTGCGTAATAGGCCTATCATACCTTTTGTTACGTTCAAATTAATTCAAGTTTTATTTCATTTTTTCGAAAAGAAAAAAAAACCATTTCACTTTTTTTGCTAACAGAAAATAAGGTTGCATAATCAAAAACAAAGTAAATTGAGAAATATAATTGTGGAACCTTGGAGTAACAATAACAACATATTACAGTCTTTTGTCTCTAAAACAAGTTCACTTCATTTTCGGAATTTGAACTTTATTTCGTTGTCGAATTACCGATCCTTCGAATACTTTCGACAAAGAAAATGAAAGAACACAGTATTAATAAAATCATGTCGAGAAAGATGGGAAAAGTTTATTTCTGACAGATCTAAACAAAAATGTCTCTGCGTAATCAACGATAGCTTTCCTCTAAACGAGATATTTCTGGTGAAAAAGGTGCCAAACGCTTCAGTTGAGCTACACGGATCTTGACGGGTGCTTTGGACTCACTTTCCCAACATGTCGTTTTTTGTGCATCATCCACAAACTTGTTGGTGTTACTCAATTTAGCTTCATGTTTTTCTGCATAAGCATGCATTCCGAATTGACAAAAAGAGATGTCCTCATCTCCATAATTATTTGTGTAGAGAATGTCAATCAGCATCGACTTCCCTTCACAAGTACACCTGTACCGCCATCTCAGACTGGCGTCTCGTAATTACGGATTGCAAAGAATGCACTATGTTTCCCCGGGCCTTTGGCTTTGCAGGAATCCTTTTGTGTCGTAGATCTTCTCTTTTACCTTTCACAGGAAATGTACCACGGACGGATTTTCCTATGACAGTGTGATCACCCACGAAATGTCTGTTTAATGTAGATGGTGCTTGTCAATAGAGATTGTTATCTTGGCGGCATACTTAATTGATATTTGTCAAATATCTTAGTAGATTTAATATGAAAATATAAAGTACTTTAAAGTGAAAAACATACCAAAACATAACATTGGGAAAATTCATAAATTACATTTTCAAAACCGACAATGACAGTGAATATCTCCTAGACTTTACAACAAGAGTGAGAGGTTTGCATTCGGCAGTAATTTTGGAGTAGTTTCCATGTGCAGAACCCTCATGAATTTTCAAATGCATGTGGTCATTGACTGCTATCATTCTCTTATTTGAAGTAAGGTAAGATGTTATACACATCAAAATGAATGGGAAAGAATGGCAAAATACTATGATAGTGTGAAAGAGACAGGGAAATTCTATTTTCACTGAAAGACAATATGTATTATACCTAGGAGAGTAGACTAGAATTCCTTTGGGTTCTGCAATGTGTTTTGATTGACATTGGTGCTCAGCCAATGAAACTTCGATATTGAAGACTGGCAACTGTCGTGCCACGCCCGCTTCCACGCCTCTATTCGGAGGTTTCTTGCTAGACGTATTTTTAGTCAACTTGACTTCCACATCGTCGCGCCCTCTATTGACTGCCAATCAAGGACTGATTCAGGCTAAAAATACGTCGCCCGCTAGACTACCTCACCCCTCGCCCTCCCTCATCCATATCTATATCTTTTCATTCTTTTTTTGAAGTGCCATGAGCACCGAAAGGTGGATCTGTGCGATAAACAAATAGCCACTGATTGTTATTATCATTAGTAGTAGTAGTAGTAGTAGTAGTAGTAGTAGTAGTAGACGTAGTAGTATCATTATCATTATTATTATCACTATTATAAGTAGTAGTATTATGATTATGATTATGATGATGATGATTATTATTATTATCATTATTATTATTATTATTATTATTATTATTATTATTATTATTATTATTATCATTATTATTATTATTATTATTATTATTATTATTATTATTATTATTATTATTATCATTATTATTATTATTATCGTTATTTAAAAAGTAGTGAACGGATTGGGATGAAACTTCCAGGAAAGGTTGAGAATGACACAAGTAACAAACGATTAACTTTTGGTAGTGATCCGAAAATTTATGGGGAATTTATGAAGGATTTTTGACATTTTGGCAGGTAGGGTCAATGAACTTGGGAGTTCAGGCTGCGCGTATTGAGGTTTGCATGCGTGCACTAAAGTGCGGGCTCTAGTTTCTGCTAGAGCGAGGCGCGCCGTGCAGCTAAGGGTTTATGACGTAACAAAGGCTTCCATATTGGGAAATCGGGCGACTTTCAGCACACAATGCTGTAAGTACATATGGGTGGAAATCACTGATCTCTATGGAAGAACAAGATCGGTGGTGGAAATGAGCTGCATGCTTGGCGGAGGTCTGCGCTCTCAGAGTGCTTCTCTAGTTATTGTTGTTATTATTATTTTCATTTTTATTATTATCATTATCCATCACCCACACTGTAATGTCGTAATTACAATACAAGAGAGGATACTCAATAGCTAAAAGTTAGCTTGTCTGTCTGAGACATGGGATATCTGGGTTATTTTGGTTAAGGTTTATTGAACATTTTTTTTTTCTTTTGAGATGCGGTCAGCCGACTGCTTTGTCCATTGGTATCTAATGGTCCTAGAAATGAATTGAGCAAAGATGTGAGCAATGTTGTGTGTACAGTCCAAGTGTGAATGTGTGTTTCAGTGGAACAGTGACATGAAAAAGAATAATCTTTGGTGTAGTTTGTCAACCACAGGGGGAATATAGTCACTTCTCTTAGCTTAAACCTTATAAGTAGTTTGAAGTCATATTTCTCTATGCCACAAAGGACCATATGAATTGTTTTCTTTGAAATGCAGAATGACTTGCAAAATTAAGTTACTTCTACATAACACATAACTTGCCAGTTTTTAACTAACAGTTGTAAACTGTGATTCATGATGCAGTACTGACATTTCAAAATACATACTGACCTTACTTTTGCAACTTGCCACCACCATACGCACGTATACAGCGTAACAGGAGGTATGAGAACCCCATGCCGGGCATGGTCATCGACCACACCATCACGCGGCGCAACTACTACGACTTCTTCCTGGTCTCTCAGCACGTGCGCCAGGGCACGGTCACGCCGACCCACTACGTTGTCGTGCATGACAGCACCAAGCTCCGCCCCGACCACGTGCAGAGGTTTGCAAAACTTTGAACCTTTTTATGTCACTCACTCGGACCCCCTCTTTCACACATTGCTTTTTCAAGATTTTGAACAACAGATTGTCTTGTGACGAAATCCTAAATTGAAAAATGATCATTCTTGCCAGCAATGGAAGGGGGGTGGGGGAAGACACCTCAAACTGAATTATCATTCAGTACAATATTCAAATGAATAAGTTTCTGATGACAAATTTTCTGCTGCAGTTGTTTTTTCCCCTTTGTGAAGATGCATTCCTTTTTATTTTTTCTTTCCAAGTCAGAAAGGTATGAGTAAGTTCTGTTAGAGCACTCTTGACTTTTTTCAAAGCAGCAATCATAGATTTTAAGGTCAGGATCCATCAATGGGATCACAAAATCTGTCGTTGTCATTGTTTTTTATATGATTATTTTTAGCACACAGCTGTAATCTGATGAAAAGAAGTGCATACAATTGGATTTTGAAGTTGTTGGTGACACAACATTTGCTCCTGTGACAAGTGCTCAGATCTTATATCCTCGAAGGACTTGGGGTTAGGTTTAGGGTTGTGATATGGTTTTAGATGTAGTTTGATGTGAGGATTAGGATTAGGGCGAGGGTTATGTTTGTGGGCTGCATTTATGTTTGGCTTAACAGGCAGATATTTCATGGGAGGAATTGTGGCAGGAGCAAATGTCATGGAACAGAAACTGTCACCTATTCATGTGTATACTTACATTTATGCCTATTGTCGGTCATTATAGTGACTTTAATCACAATTTTCTTCCAACCAAAATAAAGGAATGATAATTGGTCCTCCATTTTTTTTTTCTCTCTTACTATATACCTCTCTGTATCCTTTTTATCACCAGGCTGGCATACAAGCTCACCCACCTCTACTACAACTGGCCGGGGACGGTGCGAGTGCCGGCCCCCTGCCAGTATGCCCACAAGCTGGCCTACCTCGTCGGGCAGAACCTCCACCTGGCCCCGTCACTGGAGCTCTCCGACAGGCTCTTCTTCCTGTAGGGGGAGAAGAATGAGAGGACAACAGCGGAGAAGGAGGAGCATGAGGAAGCCGGCATGGCTGGTTGTGACTTTAATCCTATCAAACACTCGATCTCTCTCTCTCTCATTCGCTGGAGAGACATTTATCATTCCAGGACTAACCATTTGTATTCCCTTAATGGAGCTGATTCAGCTTGTTGTGCAACTCTTGGTATTTTGTTGATTTCTAATTTTGTTGTTGTTTGTTTTTTTCTTTTTTAGCTATTTTTCTTGCAATGTGAGGACATTACTTGTGTTAGTTTTGTTTGTTTCTTCTTCTTTTTTTGTCTCAAATACGCAAGTATAACTGTGACAGATGGCACAGGCTTTTTAAACGCTGTTTCAAAAGGATGCCTGCAAATGGAAGCAAGTTTTTTAATGAAAACAAGGGGTGCAAAGTAGCTCGGGCTGCTTCATGATGTTTTCAAGTTTTGTCTTGTTTCTTTTTTCGGTGGGTTGTTTGTTTTTTTCGTATTCAGGTACTGTTTTGTTTTTTTAGGGACTAGGCTGCTATTGCAGATGAATGGTAAAGGGAGTCTTTTAAACAGGGAGGCCCTTAGTCATGGGCAAGTTTGCTGTGCCAAATCCCTAGCCCAAGCAAATGGTTATTTTGGACATTTCGTGTGCCTTTTCTTTCATTTTTTTCTGAGGGAGTTAGAGCCGTAGATTTACTGTGAAAGCTGTTTGTGATTGTGATCATATACCTTTGCACTCCACTCGTAAGACTTAGCTTCACACTTTTAGGTATCAGTGTTGTATAACCTGTATATAATGTACATAATGGTCACTCATGTTTGGACCTCTTATTTAAGAACTGTTCTGTGCTACAAGAGCACTGGCTTTGTATTCCTTATCCTTATTTGTTTTTTTCTGAAAAAATTGTTCTCGGCTCTTGTATATCTCCTTCTCGGCTGAACAGTAAACCTACTCTTAAATGTATTAGAGCAGTGTGGTTGATGGAGCAAAAATTGGACGTTTCTCTTGTTGTACAGTGTCACATTACTCTTGGTAACATTTCCCTGTGCCCAAAAGGGAACCTCGTCTTCCATTGTTACAGAGTTGTAGATATGCATGAAGTTGAAAGTGTGTGATTAATCGTTTTTTTTTTTTGTTTTTTTTTTTATTTAATTTTTTTTTTAGAACAGAAACTCATTGTTATGGAAGTTTTGTTTTCACTTTATAGATCTATCCTCATATGCAGCCAGAGTAGATGATTTGGTTACTGCTGATGATGTTACAGGTTCCTTTAATAGTACTCTCAAAGTGACTTGCAAGATGTAGCAACCATGCACACATATTTGCTTGATGTAGGACAAATATACTGCTATTACATTTTGTTGAAGAGTTCATTGGCAGTGGTGATTTGACCCCACAGTGGCACAAAAGGGGAGATGGTAGGGTGTTGTGTTTATTTATTGTTCCCCCCATCTATCAGTCAGATGTTCAGGAATGGGCAAATTGGGTCTCAAAGGGCTATTTCGTGATGCCCTTGTCCAAACAAATATACGGAAAGAAAATCAGCAAAACCAGTCCAATTGAAGCAGGTCATTGTGTTTGATTGTTTTGTTTATTTTTTTTTTACTGTGAACAGACAGAATGCTGTTTAGACAATTGCATATCATAACAATTACTTTGAGTTTTACCTAGGAATGTTATTTACATACCTTCAAGCGATATGGAATTAAAGACATTGCTTTAGGGTTGTCTTAATGTCCATATATCCGTCTTAGGTATGCACCCTGAATCTACTTGTGAGAAAAGGCCCAGTAGATTATGTTGAAGCGTGGTCCTAGTGTTTCATGATGAAGGGATGCACTTAGTACAGCATGGGTGAGTCCCTCAAGGTCAAAGGTCACTGTCTTTGGCTAAGAAAAAAAAAAAAGAGGGTTAGAGGGAAATAAAAGGATTAGAGGGGGAAAAAAACCCAAAAACAAAAGAAAGGCATTGGACAGCCATAACTTTGTCCCGAAAAGTTAACGTGGTTGAATAGGTAAGTGGTAAGATGCATCATTGGTGCAAAGATGTTTAAATGGTCAATCTTTGAGGTCATAGGTCAAGATCATTGGACAGGATCTAGGAAATGAAAGGTAGTACTTCATGAGCTGTGTAGTGATTACAGGAGGAGATGAAGGGGGTTGATTGAGTACACATCAAGTGGACACAAGAAGGCAGAATTTATGTATTTGGATAAAGTGTTTGCCGGAGGCATTATATCTTTGGGCCGTCCTCCATCCTTCCATCAATCTGTACTTCCGTCCGTCATCAATTTTGTGGACGACAAAACCTGAGAACTGTTTGAGGTATCCAAATGAAACTTGGCATATGAATATATGAGTCGACGAAGCTGTGCTTATCAACTTTTGGGCCGCACAGCACAATGTCATAGGTCTAGATCAAATTCTGAAATTTTACTATTTTCCCCAAATTTCTGCGGTCCCTGAAGGTATTTTCTTTAAACTTTGTGTATACATACTAGGACAAGATTCTTTTGGAAAGGTTTTGAGCCATGGGGCTAAAGGTCGCAGGTCAAGTGAAAATGCTAAAATTTCACTTATTTCCCATATCTTGGGAATAGCTCAAGGTACCTTCATGAAACTTAGTACATATGCGTATGATGCCTTGACAATTGTTCTCTTGGGCAGTTTTGGGTCTTGGGTTGAAGGTCAAAGGTCAAGTTCAAATGCTAAAGTGGCTCAATTTACTGTTGAAATTACACACAAATACAGGCGTCACTGCACATTGATTCTGTAAGGAAAGATTTTGTCCAAGGGGTCATAGGTCAAAGGTCTGTCCAGCCTTGTGAAACTGTTGTCACACATTGTCAAGATGTACTGTAGACCTACTGGGAGAATAATGCACTATAGCGGAGGCATACCAGTGGCCATATTGACAGTTCTATTTTTTTAATGATTTGTAGTATGTAGAGATAAGGTGTTGAAACGTTAAGTGCCTTTCAGTGCATTGTTGAATGTCTGTATTTGCTATTATTCATTTTTGTCTCGAAACTGTATTAAAATGTTCTTATCGATACACACATGGCGATATTGTGCGATTGGAAGATAAGAAAGCCCACAATTGAAATATTTTTCTTAGAATTTTATTTCAGCAACTTTTAGATGCATTCTGCATGTATTCTCCATTGGGAAGGCAACCTCTTTCCAGATTTTGATGATAGATTAGAACAAAAAATGTTAAAGATAACTACTTCACAGCACATTTTGTTTCATGGTAGGTAGCGCTGTGATATCAGGTGCTATTCTTAGGAAAACTTTGTTATGTGAGATAGTCTTTAGTTTATATTGTTCAAATGTGGATTTGTGCAGAGTGGTTTGTTATCTCTTTCACGTATATAATCTTTTAATTGCTTTCATCATTGTTATTACCAGTGTGGAACATTTATCATTCTTAGTTTAAGTTGTCTCAGTCTTTTGTGTCAGAATGTAAAGCTGAAAATCCCAAAGTATTATTGTTATGTTGTGATTACGTGTCTGTGCCAGGTGCCAAACTGATTTTCTTTTTCTCTCATTCCAAATACGATTAATATTGTACCGAGCTCTAACTTATAATGTCTGCTTGCCATCAAGTATTTGCTGCAGCCTTCAATTGTTTTCGTATGTTCTCTTTTGTGTTATACGAATAAGATGGAAATAAGAACAAAAAGAAGAAAAGAAAAAGATGTGAAAATGATGCAGTCAGATATTGCTTATTGCTCAACAGTCAACCAGGCCTCGATCGTTATGTTTGGTTTCTCTCTTTTTATTTTTCCCCACCACATATTGGTATGATTTTTTTTTTAATGGCTTAAATTTGTATGTAGCTTATCTACAGCAGCTGGGGAAAGGAAAAAAAAAAACAAACTATGAAATCATCCCTCATTTGTGGAAAGAGGGGGAAATGTTTTGTTCCTGCAACAGTGAGGACCGTGTTTGAGATGGATTTATACAGATGTATTGAAGTTTTGGCACATTTCACGTTGCAAGATTGATCGCATGTGATGTTTTTAATTTTTCTTTCATTGATGGATATAGACATATTTTTACTGTATTAAACAAAACCTTGTTTTTTAATTTTACACCTGAATATTTTTGTGTCTTTCTTCAAAGAAAAATATGTTATTTTAAATGTTCATTCGTACAATTACAAAACACACACACACATTGTTATGTATGTGCATACATGTATATACATCTACATTCATATAATCTTGTGTGTGTGGATAGGTATTATTATTTTATGTTTATGACTATAGTAATATGTATGTATGTGTATATATATATATATATATATATATATATATATATATATATGCATAAAAATGTGTGTGTGTGTGTGTATGTGTGCTGGTATTATGGAAATGTATACTTAAATGTTTAGATGTACATATACATGTATATGTAAATCTGAATGACAAATGGATGATACACATATATGTATGTGTACTGAAATGAACATTTCACACTGTGGCCATCTTGTATTTCTTGCAATGATGACTCTGTAATCAGTAGTAGCCATCACTGGTTTATTTGCTTTGATGGGCTGTGGGAATAGCGGTGCTATAGTAGTTACAGTCTATTGCAGGGTTACCATTATTTGTAAAGTTACCATAGTTCTATGCAGGGGGCCCATGTTTATATGATATTGCCGAGGGATATATACTCGTTACCAAATACCAGTAGCATTATCACAGAAACGCTTAAGTAAACAGACATGTACATGCACACATACACAGACACACACACACACACACACACACACACACTAAAAAATAGATAACAGAAGTACTGGCGCACGTTTAAGTACTACATCGTAATCTATCAGAAATATCTGGCTAGACAGTTATTGCCGATAAAAACAATGAAAAAAAAAAAACAATTGATATGAACAACCCTCCTACAGACGGGTTTAATAAAATATTCTAAATTTTTTGATTAAATGAATAATTCTCTGTTTATCTACTATATCTATTCATCTATTACATCTATCTAATTGATTATCTAGTCGATCTACCTATCCATATACCTATCAATAATTATCTATCCGTCCATCCATCATATCTAACTAGTTATCGAACTACTTATTCATTTTTCCTTCTGTCTATCTATCTATCTGTTCAAATGTTCCTCCGTTGATTGTTTATATAACTTGCTGGAGTTGGGCAACCGTATAAAGCTCGCAGTGCGTATGATGCCATCAATAGTTCTGTCAATACGGGAATGATGATGTGACTCATCACAAAGTTACTGGCGCTGTGTGGTTAACGAATGTATTGACGTCAAAGAAATCGTATACAATTGTGAGCCTTAGATTTGCTACGCGGACGCTAAGACGACGCAGCATAGCGAGTTTAACAATGGAAACAGCTGTCTCGCGCATGAGCAGAACACCATTTTTAGCCTAAATAGCGTCGTCTTTGCGTTCGCGTCGCAGATCTTAAGCGCTGGTGGACGGAGAGCAGAGCGCCCGCACGAACTTGTCACTTTTCCTGACACAAAGCGGGATAACATCTTTACTCTTCCTCAGTTAAAACGTCCGAACAATTCGCGTATGTCGGGAGAGTGGTTTTACGCTTTGACTCGCGCGTCTTCGGGGTAGCTCGTCGCTTCGCTCGCGGCAAAACAGTCTTGCCAATTCACGACTTTCCGACCAAGCTTCAGTGAGGACGGCTATGAAAACCTCATAGATAGACGTAAGAGTCGGGTAAGTTATTCAGTGGTTTTATTCAATCAAAGACGTAGAATTGAATGGTGTTTATACTTTCGAGTAAGATTATGTCTCCCTTGCATTTTTCTATTTTATTGCACATTATCGAAACAACAAAAAACAAGAAAAAACGTATGATGACGATGATCAGCTCATAAAAAAAATATGGGTCTCGTATTCTGTTTCTATATTTTCTCTGTTTCTTTTTGCAAAGTTGCTGAAGATTTACATCCTGGAATCTTGCGCTGAATGATGTAAATGCTGTAATGATACAACCCATTCAGCCTATAATTATGTTGTACTGTATCATGAAAGTACGTTTGCGCAATGCTACTAAATTTCTGGGGAAATATCTAATTTGTAAGTTTTCATCCCATTGATATTAACTGGTATTCTGGCAAAACAAAGGGTATCTAGGTGTCAGAGTAACACAATATCTATATCATACATCGTCTCGTTATAGGACATGAATAATAGAGCCATCAGATACAGATATGTAATCTATCGTCAATTTCCCGAATTTCTATTACGTTTCAGTAACTGGACTCTCATTGGGTGGTGATACATTATCTCTTATGTGCATTATACAATTACAGTCGATCTGAATTTTTTGGAAAAAAAAGAAGAATATGAAATGAAAAAAGAAATAGGACAAATGTAACTCATCAAAATATCAAATATACAAAAAGCTTAAAACAAGTCAGTTAACATTTTATTTCTTTGACATTTTGTTTTCTCTCTCTCTCTAGCAGAGATCAGTATGGCTGCAAACCGGCGCACCCTTTTTCTATGTATGTTTACAGGTGAGATCTTAGAACTTTATGCTCAGGGACATTTGAAATTATAACGAAACAGTCTCTCAAAGTATGTAAAATTATTTTTTACGTTCAGTGCATATTACATGTGCGCATGATAGCTACATATACCTCCACATTTTTTCTCCGTGCATCTGATTCTATATACCCTGTCACATACTGATTTGGGAGGGGGTTGTTCTATATAGATGGATGAATACTTATTTTGAAAGCTTAGTAATTTCTGTTAAAAGATCGAATAGTGCACGGCTAAGACAATATATCTACCACTCATGAATATCTCGACCTCGCTACATAACACACTGCTTACAGGGGTTACAAGTAGAACCGGTGACGGAGGTAGGGCCCCTGACTTAGTGCAACGACTTTTGTTAAATACGACACCATTTACAAAATCTCTTATGAAAAGATATACAATAGCTTATAAAAGGCTATATAGTGAGGGTGAAACCAGGGGAAAATACAAGTAAAATAGAAAGAAAACACACACACACATACACACACACACGCTTGCCATCAGCTGAAGATGTAGAACTACTGTAGGGGAAAACATAAAATACCGGTGGTAATGCTCAAGAACAAAATGAAAGCCGGCCAGGAGTACAAAGTTCTCTAAAAGTACTCTATACGCACCAATAAGGTAGACGTAGCTGGTCACATTGAACACTGTGAAGATGTCCGTTTTGATTTGTTGTAGTGTGAGATCACAGGTTATTAAAGGGCCTACTTGTGTTTTTTTGTTTTTTTTTTTCATCTCCAAGCTTTCGTCTACTTCAGAGGGGTAAGCGGTGACACCCGGTCCATCCTCAACCACATACTTCGGGGCTACAATCGGGACAACCGACCGGTGGTGAACGAGAGCCTACCTGTCCAAGTGTTTCATGAGATTGTGCCGTTCCACATCATAAGCTTTGTGAGTGGAGTATCACTGTTACAGCTTTCTGAATCATCAGCTTCGTCAGTTGAGAATTCTTAAAGAGTTTGCGTCTTCAACTTTGTAAAGGCGGATATCTTTTAAATTGTTTTCTTTTAAATATTTTCAAGCTCTGAAGCGCAATTATTTTATCTAAATATTGTTTCTGTATTACGAACTTTTGGAGAATTCTAATTAATTTTACTGATTAACAGCATTTTGCATGACCCGCTTCATAACTTCAATATTGCGTCATTTTTGCAGATGTCAGGTGAATTAGTGTCAGGCCAGTTATAAAATCATAATGAGATTTTTCCACTTTCAGTACGTGAGTAGAGTGGTCTAATAACTTTCCACGTTATACACCACCTGTACATGAGTAGTATTTCTGACAGCTTTTCATCTAACTCTTTATCAACTGAAGATTCCGTACATTATAAAGGTCTATTGTTCCCTAGAAGGTACAGCAACGTTGCTCCCATTTTGACAACTTTCTAAACTATGCAAAATAGCTCATAACATGTCTATTTTTGTCTACTATAAGTTATCTTTATTATTAAGGTCTATTAGGACTTTGAGGTTTATGATTCATCATAGTCTCTCAGTTTTTAAACATGTCATGCTGCGAAAATACACCTCTGAAAGTGCACTAAGTATCTCTCACTCGCTCGTCTCAGTCTGATCTCCAATGAGGACAGAGGGAAAGGGGAGAGACCTGACTTAATAATGAATGCCACAACCTGGTTGGAGTCTGGCATCTTTAAATGCCTACAGGCTAAACAATGACACGCATTTTAAACAAACTCTCGGGACAAAATAATCCCAGATGTATCATAGATTGATCAATACACTAAACCATGCGTATTTTATAGATCGGAATTAGTCTTCAAACCGAATCACGCGTTATCAAAATAACATGACAACTGATAGAACAGTTTCATATCGAAAATGCGGAAGCTCCTTGGTCCTCACAACCATTATATTATATTTTGAATTCCGGCTAGTGTGTTATGTTTGTTTGTTTGGTTGGTTGGTTTTGCGCACTTATTTTTCTATTTAAATTTGGAAAAGTATGGAGATTATTGGTCGTCTGGATTGTTCTTGGTTCCACCTCGTCACCCCCCCCCCTTTTGTTTATTTTTTTTTCTTTTGTGGTGCTTACTCGATCAGGAAGAGGTTCTTCAGAAGCTGAAAATCTCCATCTGGATAAGAGAGGTAAACACGCTTTTCTTCGATAACACGTAATAGTTTTCTGTCATGTTTTCATCTACATTGGAATATTGTGCGGTAAACTTCAATCCATTAAGTCTCATATATTTAGTGACTTGTATTTGGTTGGTCATCCATTGTTCATATCGCTGTGTAAAGCTTTTTTTTTCTCTACAAAGTATTTCTACTTTCGCTTCATTCTTTTTATTTCCTATCGTTTTGTTGTTTTTGTTATTGATATATTACTGTTTATTAGCGGGAAATAATCGAGTAGATTGCAGAAAAATTGTTTATATTAATTCTTTTTTTTTTAAGTAAAGTGGCATCAAAACATTATATACCTTAAGTAAACACTTATACCACAGTCGGTTCTTTACCACAGTCGGTTCTTTATTGTATAGCGTAAGACGAAAAGAACAGGATGATAAAACATTCAAGACCATTAATACACACGCAATCATCTTTATGATGAACCTTTTGTATTTTCAATTTCGTCAGCGTCTTTGCCGAAAAGTTCCATTCTTCTTTTGAAGAAATAAACAGAGCTAAAATGACAAGATGACGCAAAAAAAAAAAAAAATCTGAGAGAGAGAGAAATACATACATTTTCGTGACCTTTCAAAGAGGCACAATGGAATTTGCAGATGGATTGTAATATTCTTATAGTCAATAGATAAATCCTGACATGCGCGGCGTCGGATGCGATCTAGCTCTAATCCTAATCCAATTGTCGCTTTCACGATATTGACAACATCAATCTTTGAGTCGTGATCAAGCATAAAACGCGAACCTCAGTGAAACAGCTTGGTTGGTGACGGTCTCTATTTACTTTGTTGTCCCACGTGATACGGTATGCTGGTTAAATCGGACAGGATTAACTATAAGCGACCAAATCAACATAGTCAGAGATATATTGTCAATAAGTATAATAGCGACTAAATCACCATAATCAGGTATATACTGTCAATAAGTAAAATATATTACTTGTTTATTAGAGAGCTAGTGTCCTGTGCTTGTGGGCTCACATTATTGCATAATATATTTTCATACAACAGGCAATAGCTTATCCAGTTGTAATACACATCTCGTTTAGACATCCAATAATCTGATCGTTAATGTCTTTCACATAGATGCTTGGAGTGCTACGACTAATCATCATCATCTTCGATAGGTAGAAGCTATTATAGCCTTGCCTCCGAGCCTATAACATCATTTCTTTTTATGAAGAACACGAAACTCTGAATGTTGAACTTCAACTTTGAACTTGAACCTGAAGAGTTTAAGCTATTAATTGACACTGTCAGGTGGTTGAAACGTCGATTCACATACAACAAAACACGAATAAGTTATTCCACTTGTCTGACTTCACTTACACACCTTCCATACATACAAATTTCGTGTGGAAAAAAAAAAATCTCCATGTGAGGTAAAGTTACCGTCGACCAACGTTCTACGAAGATAGCTTTTCTGTGCATTAATGTTATTGTCTCGCAGGTGACACCAATACGTGAACGTCCGTCATGAATTAGGTCATCATTCAACTGTGCCGCTGTCGATTTTGTAATATCACCGGAAATCGGGACGAGCGGTGAAAATACTTCATTTCATGTATCATACAAACGCTTTCAGTTCTTGCAAAAGTCAAAGTTTTGTCAAGACTAAAAGCCTTCTTGATTTCTCTTCTATCTTCTTCTAGCTTTTTATTTCTATTTTATTTTTTATCATTATTTTTTTTTATTCATAACATAATTATTATTCATCGATATCTTTATCCGTCCATCTATCTTTCATCATTCAATTAGTGTTCTGTGTTCATAGGTATGTCAAGATAATTGCAGTAATGTGATACTAATATGAAGTTTAGCGCTAAAAATCATGTTGATGTATCGTGGCAAATTGCATGTTTGGGTTGAATTGACTAATGTTAGATGTTATGCACAAGCCCATGTCTTTTATTTGGCTACAAACCTTTTTCTTTTTCTTTTTTTTTTGGGGGGGGGGAGGGGCCGATGATATACATGATAAGAGTGAGTCATTGAAAACACGAAATTCCACATGAGCTGGAAAGCCGAAAAGATTTCCATCTTAGCTAGATCGTGCAGACCGTTTGAAGCTTTTCGTTATTTGCAATGCGCCGAAATGGGCTAGGAACAAGGCAGTACGTAAACAGAAATCCATTACTCGCTATCTGCATAAAACGGATGGAGTCCAGTTTAAATATTGACCGTCTCAATTTTTGTGTACACCTCGCCGTAATTCTATGAGGTGTTTTTCCCCCTTTTTTTATTATGTATATACATTGTTGTTTAAGTTCTCCTTTGTCTCTTGCTTTTCTCGTTACGAGTGCATTTTTCGTCGTTTCTTTATTTAGTTTCTCCGAAAGAAACACTTCGTTCCCTATCGTCCCCCTCTATGAAAGTCGTTTAGAGTTTTGATATTTTTATTTGAAGAACATTTTGTGATATCTATCCAACGGTAATAATGCATAGGGGATGCAGCTCTTGTTTAAGTACAAGTGATGTCAATGCCATAGATCAATTCCGGCTTCTCGTATTTGCATTTCCCTGGGAAATAGCGAAATCATTCTTTGGGTTCTGAAAGCAGAAGGCGGCAAAAGAAAAACCTACTTTGCATTTTGTTCTGGGATACGCTCTTCCATGATGGATGCGAGCGCATGGCAGGCCGTTTTAATCCTATTTCTTTAATCAAGAATTCATTCCTTGATATTAAGAATTCGACTTCTTGATATCAAGAATTCTATTTCTTGATATCAAGAATTCTATTTCTTGATATCAAGAATTCTATTTCTTGATATCAAGAATTCATTTCTTGATATCAAGAATTGCCATTGGTTAACAACACAAAAATCATTTCTTGATCTCAAGAATTCGACTTCTTGATATCAAAAATTCGATTTCTTGATATCAAGAATTCATTTCTTGATATCAAGAAGTCGAATTCTTAATATCAAGAAAAGATTTTGTGTTATAACTAATGGCAATTCTCGATATCAAGAAATTGAATTCTTGATATCAAGAAGTCGATTTCTTGATATCAAGAATTCATTTCTTGACATCAAGAATTCGACTTCTTGATATCAAGAATTCGATATCTGGATATCAAGAAATGAATTCTTGATATCAAAAAGTCAAATTCTTGATATCAAGAAATCGACTTCTTGATATCAAGAATTGCCATTACTTAACAACACAAAATCTTTTCTAGATATCAAGAAAACGACTTCTTGATATCAAGAAATAAATTCGTGATATTAAGAAATCGACTTCTTGATACCAAAGATTCATTTTTTATATCAAGAAATCGAATTCTTAATATCACGAATTCAATTCTTGATATCAAGAATTCGATTTCTTGATATCAAGAAGTCGAATTCTTGATATCAAGAAGTGAATTCTTGATATCAAGAAGTCGAATTCTTGATATCAAGAAACGAATTCTTTATATCAAGAAATAGGATTAAATGTTAAAACGGCTTGCCATACTAGCGAAAACTATAGAGGCGTTCATCATCAAAACACTGACCTGATTTCGAGGTTGTATTATACGTCTGAAATTTACAAATTCTAAACTTTCTCTCTAAAAACAAAATGCGTCAAAATTTTTGCGTCGAAATTTCGGTATACTATGCAGAAGAAAAAATAATGGCTTACAATATACGCTTTTCCATCTTCGTTCCTTTCAGTGGATAAGTACTACGGGCTGTCATATAGAGAAGTGATTCGTTATCTTCATATCACTATACACGATAAGTGACAAAAGCACTACTTTTGATCATTATTTTAATTATTTATTTATCCATTTGGCAGTTCGCTGACTTCTGCATTGATCAATGATGTTTTTGGTGCCCTTCTTTACACAGTAACTGTGTAGATCTCTTAAAAAGAGCCGTTTGAAATGAAAAAAAAAAGTGCACATCAGTTACTTGTATGGAATTGTCGTTTTCAGACACACAACTGTCATGATGATGAAGTTAATTTTGATAGAGAAAGCATTTCCAGACTGGTGATGAGCTAAGTGTGAACGTTTTCCTCTTCTCCGAGTACCTCCGTCGCTAAAAAAAGTTTGCCATTGCATTTAATCCTCTTAAATCCATGACCAGACCAGTAACCTGTAGGCCCACATCGCCGATTAATCAAGTCCAGTTATACTCTCCTCTAATGTTGTTATGTTTATAGTATTACGTCATTTTTTTTTATTTACAGAGATGTCGCGTTTATTTTCTATTCCCTACTTCAATATTTTGGTCTCTTCACCATACGATTGTCTTGTCATGTACACAGTGTGTGTGTGTGTGTGTGTGTGTGTGTGTGTGTGTGTGTGTGTGTGTGGCAAAGAGCTGAGGAGAAAAAACTCTTTGGTGTGCGGGCGTATACGTGTGTGTACGTGTGTGTGCGAGCGCGTGCGTGCGGCTAGCGCTTCGATGTATATCTTTGGTGCCTGTATTTATTTTTTTATCATACCCATTAACTATGAATAACAAATGGAACGGTTCAATGAATTTACATTATCATTACTCTGTGTTATACTATAGTAATGCATCCGTCATATAGTTGTATCTATCCTTCGATTGATCTCGCTGTATTCGTCATCGGCATCTCTTGTCAATGTCCGTCCAGATATATCTTTCATCTCTCTCCCGCTATAATAAATATATATCTCTCCCTCTGTATTTTTATGTCTCCCCTCTCTTCTTATTCGTCGTATATCTCACCTTCGTTCATATCTATCTGCTCGTAAACACATGAGATGAAAAAAAAATGCATGCCGTGGCCTGCAATTGATACGTTTCTCACAGAGGGTGTGTGTGAGCGTTGTTAAAACGAATTATCAAACGCGGTATTAATGCACACAGTGAATGACACGGTATTGTACACAAACAGACTATCCAGGGTGGCTGCCTCGATGCATTTTGTGCGTGACAAAGACACTCAAATTATGATTACCGTAGTCAGGGGAAAATATCAAAATATGCGCCGACACAAAAATTCGAGGAAATATTTTCCTGCGTATCATCAGGACTTCATGCTGTCCATTATCCGCGGATTGCAGACCAATCGAGGAAATCTTCCAGAGGAACTCAGAAACTAATAAGTGTCACGCCATCAAAAGACACGTATTTCTCATCGCGTCATCAGGAAATCTAGTCCGATTGGAAGACAATTCAAAGAGTTCGTTTTCACAGGGGCTCGAATCTCTTAATTTTGGTGTTTTGATGTATTCCCTTCTAAGTGCCATTATGTTTGATGATTTTGTTTTCTTTCTTTTTCTTTCTTTCTTTCTATTCTAGCGAAAATGCATATCCGTTTTTACTCGGTGAAGTACGTATCTAAAAGAAAATTAATGGATTAGAAGTTATGATTTTGCTTTCTTCCGGGAAAAAAATGGAACTGGAACGAAGCAATTTAAGTTTTGACGTGTTCTCTACTTGTAAACGTAATAATTTGCTCTTAATGGTGAGAGTCGATAAACTTATGACTTACAAGCAGCTTCGTGCCACAACAAACCTTCATCCTTTAGGCCTATCTATCCCTCAAAATTAGAGAAAGTATAATGTTTTAGATAATGCGGCAGATGACGTAACACCTTACGTAGGCCTCTCAGTTACAGTGTATTGCGGGTTCATGGTGGTGAAGTTAGGAGGAGGTAGGGAAAACGCTTACGCCAGACAATCGCACGTCGCCATTTTGTTGTTCTGGTTATTTATTTGTTTGTTTGTTTGTTTGTTTGTTTGTTTGCTTCCTTGTTTGTTCTAGGGGAGGCGAGTATAAAGTGAAGCTCGGGTTCATTAACATTAATTTGCTGAAACAGTTCATTTCACTCCGATTTCTTGATGACAGGGTTGGTTTGATGAGTTCCTGACCTGGGACCCGGCAGAATTTAACGGCACGAAGGATGTTCGCATTTTCGTGGATAGATTGTGGCAGCCCGATATTCTCCTGTATGAGAAGTGAGTTACATAAAACAGCAGCAGGAATATTGGTTGTAATGATTGTCTGTTATTAGAAATGATGATATGTATAATATAATGTCACATCAAAATAAAAAAAAAATGTTCTGAACAGTGATATAAAAGTACGATATTTTTTCTACTATACGCCATTATAAGATACATAATATCGGCAATTTGCATAATGATAGCAGTATACTACTCTGAAAAAAAAAAAAGGCTTGCTATGTTGAAATATCATTACGACGAAATATTCTATTTCATTGAGAACATTTGGACTTCTGGATCTATGAAATACCAAGAGAACATATTCTTACACGTGATTTCAGAATACGTGTGTATGATTTTTGTAAATAAAATCATTCTGAGGAAAGGGTACTAAAAAAGCCAATCATGTTCCAAAACTCTGGTCTGCACTTCTACTAACACGTTATTCATTCGTCTTTACGTAAAACGCTTGCGTTGCAGTCAGTGTGCATGCGATCAAGCATATTGACGGACAGCGCAAAATATCAAATGGCAAGGATCTATTTCTAGGTGTCATATAAAACAAATAACGATTTTTTTTTCATTCGCGCAATGGACATATTTCATTCGGAGAAAGATGAAATTATTGATCCATTCAACGAGGCGAAGCGGAGTTGAATTGATCATTTCATCGAAATGTTCTGTCCACTGCATCATCGCATAAACATTCATTATTTGTATAATAGTTTTCATGTTTCCCAGTGAACACACTTTAAACTTTTATTCTGACGATGCTTCTTTCCTTTGTAACATTTTCGTTGTATTCGACATGTATGGCGTCGCGCATGCAGTGTGGACGAAGCCTTGCTGTACAACACGGAGAAAACGTACCAGGCGCACGTGTTCCACAACGGGAGGGTGCAGTACAACGTGCCAGGGGTGGTTCACGTCTACTGCCGGGTCGACCTGACGTCATATCCGTTTGACACCCAGCGCTGCAAACTCAAGTACAGCTCATGGACTTTCAGCATAGCTCACGTAATAACAAATTACTATGAATGTCATTCACTCTACCTCCTTCCACTAGAACCAAATGGAAAGACAAACAAACCAACAGGCAGCGCAGTTTGCAGTCAAGATGCACTGAATGTAGTGGCCATGGAAATTATCATTTCAATTCCAACAGCTGATATTTTGTTGGCTGCTTTGCCACTGGTCTAGTGACAGCAATATTATAATCTTGGGTGTTTCACGAAGAATTTAAGTCGAACCCAGGTTTTGACTTCAAAATATTCTAACTTTCATAGGAATGAAAATTTCGGAGACTTTTTCATACAGGCATTAATTAACGAAATAAAGCAAGGGACAAAGGTTTTTTTTTTGTCAAGTTTTAAAGTAATTTGAAGTGGATTATGAAAGTATTAGATAAAACTGAAAAGAGAAACCAGCAGCATACCATGCTTTTAAGTCGATCTTAACTTTTAAGTTCGACTTAAATTCTTCGCGCCCCCACTCTCCGTATTTGTTTTAAAATGCTTGATAAAATCGGGAACCAGGCCGATGGAAAAGTCAAACACTGATTTTGAAGGGTGCAAGTCTGATAAAGTCGGAAAGGGGGCGATGAAGGTTTTTGATACTGAAATCATTATTATTTTGTTCTGCTTTTGTATCATGTGTTTACTAATACAGATAAACCTGTCGATCGCCGTCTCGTCGAGCCAGCAGCAGGAGTTCCAGACCGGCGGCGAGTGGGAGCTCCTCCGCATGGACACCGTGCGGAACTCCAGGAAGTACAGCTGCTGCGAGGAGGAATTTCCCGACATCACGTACACTCTGGTGCTGCGCCGAAAGCCGTACTTCTACGTCACCAACATCATCGTCCCGCACATCCTCCTGTCCGGCTTGTCCCTGCTCGTATTCTACCTGCCACCGGAGTCGGGCGAGAAGATCACCCTGAGCGTGACCACGCTGCTCTCCCTGATCGTCTTTAACCAGCTCGTCCTCGACACCATCCCGGCGACTTCGGACGATTCCTTCCCAATCATAGGTCGGTATCATGTCGGTTAGTAAAATCGACGGGGATGGCGGGGGAGGCAAAATGACCGAAGTTGTTGTCGATATGTCTTTTCATATTTATTAGGAAATGCCGGGCAATTTAGATATCATAATAAAGGACATAGATTTGGCACGTTAAAGGCCGACTGTGACGTAACAGTAAATGTCGGCTTATAGTCCGATGTCCACGTTACATTTAAATATTTTCTTGAAAAAAAATCATGTAACAAATTCATCATGAGAGTCTATCGCTTTTTCGATGGTTTATCCTCCTGTATTTCACATTTCCGGCATTGTTAGATTTCATTGTCTATCTCAGACACTTCTGGTTTTCATACATTGTACTTTCATCCCTAAAAATGATGCATCTACCATCGTAATTTTTTATTTAATGTTCAGACATCTGGAATCATGCTGATCTGGATTCTATATTAGTATACTTCGCATTCTTCTGCTTTTGTCCATTCAGGCAAATATTTCATTGTGATGGTGTCCATCGTGGCGCTGACAGTGGCCGCATCAGTGATAGTCCTTTGGACCTACTACCAGTACAGCACGGGCCTCCCCATGCGACCATACATGCACTTCGTCATCTTTCGGCTCCTCGCCCCTATGGTTGGCAAGAAGCGAGTAGAAGCCGATGTTGCTCCACACCATCCACAGACAACGCCCGGCAACAAACAAGATGCAGTCAAAGGCGCGTCTGCACGCAGCAGTGGCATGACTTCTTCCTTCCACAAGGGCCTCCACTACCTGAGTCAGGCGCTGGCTTACGACAACTCTCGAGGGTTGTCGATCATCGACGAGATGTGGTTCGACGGCGGACGAACCGAGTCCGAAACGACACCGGAAATGACCGAGTTGGGCCCCGAGAACACGTCGTGCATGTCGATACGAATGGAGCGCAACATCCGAGAGCTGTCCTCCAGCCTCGGCTATTTGACGCGGCTGAAGCAGGGGAAGGAGAGAGAGCGGCAGTTCTCCAAGGATTGGAAAGAGGCAGCGGTCATCCTGGACCACGCCTTCTTCTGGTTCTTCACTTTCGTCATCATCCTCATGCCAACGGTTTTCCTCTTGATCGCCACCCAAGTCATCTAGAGTACCAAAGTGTGATGTCGTAGCCATTCATCGCCATGGAAACTGGTTCCAGACAACCCCAGTTGGCCCCGAGTGTTTAAGTGCGCACCTGGTTCCAACTCAGCTTATACAAGTACTAGCAACAAAAGACTGTGACAACATCATTTCGGTCCTCTACAGAATGTCACGTGGTATACATACCTGCCAATAGTTTGAAGTATTTGTTGAACATCTTTCCTTTTGACAAAATCCTGTTTGCTGTACGCTCTCATCTTTCTCATTGTAGATATCATGGTGTGAATCAGAAGTCAACAATCTGAGTGAAACCGATTAAAGGAAAACAAAGCCCCGATATCAATGGAGATCGAGTGAAAGCAGCAATATTAGTAGAACACTTCAAGTGAAAGTTTGAGGAAAATCAGACAATCGATTCAAAAGTTATGATTTATTAAAGTTTCAGTGCCACCATTGCTGGATAAGAAGACGACAACAAAGTTCATAACGTCATTTTAAAGATAATATAAGGAGAATTTTTCAAGAAAAGAACACAATCCATCGCCTTGTTACAGACATAAGTAAGGGTAATAATATTCCCCCTGCTTTTTTCTTTGAAAGAGGTAATGTCAAGTGTTCTTTCATTTTAATATGACAGAAAAGTGTAAATATGTTGAATTTTCTTGATACTTCCTGTTGTCCATAATGATGCCATGAAGTGTAGCAGTCTCCTTATCCACCGAAACTTTAAAATGTATAACTTTTGAATCAATCACCCGATTTTCCTCAAATCTCACTCATGTGTGCTACTAATAGCGCTGCTTACACTCAATCCACATTTACATACTGTATTTTTGGTTTCGTTTTGGTTTGGTTTCAATGAAGATACCACAATATAATGCGTACAGGACTGAACGCCACGCCTCCGAACTCTGTGGTTGTAGTCCGTGTGATTCTAAGCTGGTCATGCAAAACAAACATTCTGATCTACTGTTAATTCTATTCCATGTGATAAAACTCAGATGTTTAGCAACCACTGATATTCGTACTTTTCACCACCGACTATAATAGTACCAAAGTGTAATGTCTTAGCTATTCATCGCCATGGAAACTGGTGCAAAACAACTTCACCTGGCCCGAATATCTGTACACACTATTGTTGCTAATCATTCCTGCACCTGGTTCCAACCCAGGCTAGAACAAAAGACTGTGATATCATCGATTCGGAATTCTATACAGGTGCGTCTGTGAATGACAAAGTATTTGTTGGTATGTCGATAGCGCATTACGTGACAATAGCCATATTCAGACGTATTTCTAGTCGGAGTAAAGATTTATGGCACGGCAATTAAAATTCAAATTAATGCATATCTTACCACGACCCTTGTGTCCACACGACGGTCGTGGGAAGAAACTCCGACCAATTATATGTTCGAGGGTCGGAGTAACTTCCGGAAGTGGTAGCGCCGCGCACGTCGACCATGCGATTGTTTCTTACCAGTGGCATTTGTCTTCTCCATTTTTGTTGATGGAAATTTCTGCATGAGCGCTAGCTTCTTCGTCGCGATCGACTAGGTTAAAATTGCTCTACACCCGCACGTGTAGTCGCAAAATGTCAACATTGCGATTTGACCCAGGAAGTTTTACCTAGGTCGTAAGGTATGTATGTTCATAGATACTCCGAGTCCGAGGGCTTGTCCGCACGGGCAATTTACTCCGACCGGCTAGTCGTGGTAGCGAGATACTCCTGAGAAAACTCAGGAGTATCTCGTTCGGAGGAAGAGGTCGTGGTAAGTTCCTCCGATCGGAGGAAGTTACCACGACCTTGTTCAGACGGGCACTACTCCGACCTATCCTCCGAAGTTACTCCGACCAAGCTTCCTCCGACCCTTCCTCCTAAGTTACTCCGACCAAAATTGCCTCGGTCTGAACACAGCTTATGGTATAACCGTCGTGTACATGTCCGGGAAAATAAAATGCATGGATTCATCAAAGGTAAATTAGAGAGCTTCAGATTTTCGCGGCGCGGACATTCAGAGGAAAAAACACCTATCCTGCACATGCGCAATCGCTTATCAAAATCGCGCTCGCGTCGGCCGAGTTGTCACGGTCGGTTCTGGGCCATTTTGTGTCTGCTCAATTCACAACGCAGAGAGAGAGAGAGAGAGAGAGAACGGCCAATGCAATCGTCTGAACGTCCGCTTCGCAAATCTAAAGCTCCCTATTAGCGTGGGGAAGCCGCTAAGTAGGTATTCGTGTCTAAAAGGTTCCCATATAACGCACAATTTTCCTACTACCTGAATATACAAAGGGATCGATTTGAAAGCAATATTGTATAATCGAAAGAACACTACAGAAGACAAACTTCGTCCAAAACTTTAAAGAAAACACATTCTGTGATCGAATAATTATCGGTACTGTATATAGTATTTATCAACAACAATAAAAAGGACCGCAACTGATACATTTCCCGACATATTACAATTCACGTCAGTACTTTCCAAAATAATGACTTGTAAGACTGTTCTTTTTTTCCAAAATACAATTAATTCCCTCTCCATAAAACAGTTAAGTTCTCATTACTTCCAAAATTATCCTTTCAAAGTTCATTAGATTTTACAATACCATAGTCGTTATTATTACAGCAAAACTATCCCTATGATAAAACGAACAAATAAAATCTTTGATACATAAATAAGGGGAGTGGGCAGAATAGTTATTCTTGCTGGTCGGTGCAGTTCACCTCCTTCACCAAACATACTGTATGGTACACGGGAATAGCATGAGAAATAAAACAATACTGAAGACATGACAAGGGAAACTCTTTCTGATTGGTTAAAATTTTAATGAGTGATTATAACATTGTCTGGTGAACAGAATACAAATATATAATTCAGTATTTCACAAATTACTCAGAAGTATATACAATATTAAGTTTCACATATAGCTAAATAATACTAGATAATATCTATACATGTACAGTGTATATCTGCAGGAACAGACAGCTGAGTGGTTGTGAAATATCCTAGGAACACTTCTATTTTATTCCACAATGGCGAAGAAAAGGATTAGCAGTCCCGGAAATTCCGGACTCTGTTGTTTCAAAGTTTGCGCCTCATGCGCTTGAAAGGCGGCTACCAGCCAATCAGAATCATGCCTTTAGAAATTAACGTGTGATATGTCCAGTACAACAGCCAATCATCGCCAGGGCTGAGCACTGAAAGCAACAGGTAGACTAATCAAATAGGAACAGACGGAAGTGATAAATCATCTAAAATAAATACATAATGAAATGACAGACAACAAAACAACATCTTCTAATCAACAAATAAACATTTCGTCCCTGATAGTGGATTCTAGGAGTGATGCATATTGTATAATAATGAAACGTCATTACCTCAACGAGTATCTCCCAGCACCTGTGTCTTTGAGACTTTTTTTTTACATTTGATTTTATGAAACTTTCACAATGCAATTTTACATCTGATACTATGAAACTTTAACAATCATATTCGCTTGAGTTTTCTTAATTTAAAGATAGAGTGAAACTGAAACGTAGTTCATTAAGTAAAGGCTTTACAACTAAAAAGTGATTTCCAGTCGATTAAAAGCTTTGAAATAATTAATAAAAACGTATATTATGCAATTACAAGTGCAAATATCATAGTATACTGTCAAAGTAGATGTATATTATATATCATTTAAAAGTTGTATTAAGTGTGGCATCATCAGTTTAACATCAGGGACCTAACGCCCCTTAAAAACAAGAAAAAAAAATCAACGCAGGTCACATAACTAGCAATTAGTTTGTCCCAGAAATAACTAACAATTTAGTGTCCTTTGCCATGTTTTAGCTACATGCCTCTCAATGCACTTACGATGTTTGAAAAATCAAATAAACTCGGTTTTGAACTTCAGTTTTGAATTTGGTTTTTTACGTGTGCGCGTGTGCGCGTGAGTGGATGTCTGTATTGTACTCCCGTATGAGGCCTACCCCAAAATGAAGACATGAAAAAAGACTCAAGTTTGCATAAACCACAGGAGGCACCCACCAATAGGCCTTTATACACCGGCATGGTTGTATAAACAGATGTTTCAAGACATCATGAGCTGGGTTCAGCTTGGTAATTTGTCATCCCGAACAATGCTGAGGAAAAAATGATGATAAAAGTGCTTTGTTTGTTTGTTTGTTTGTTTGTTTGTTCGGTTGGTTGGTTGGTCGTTTTTGTTTTTTTTCGCACCAAAGGAAGCGCATCCTGACGTGCATGTTACACGTTTTGCATACCTCGCAATGGCTGCATACCAACTGGTGTGCACAGCTGACTCTCATCACATCTCACCTGAATCTAATCAGTATTGAATCTTCACAGAGCATTGAGACTGATACGCTATTTATTATTTAATTGCAATTCCCACATCGTTTGTGGCTTCATGAGCACCTCTGATTCATTTACGCATTTTCGCTTACGTAGGCCTATTCACCTTCGAAAAAACACAGGGCGGTCTTACTCAGTTCGAAGAAACTGCTTTTCTGATCATATATTCATTACTCTTCATGACAATGCTTACTCCAGCTCAATGATCAATGAATTGTGATGTGACACTGATAACTGCAATTGTATGCTTTTGATTACTATAGTTACCATAGCAACAATTCATCGCGGTATCATTACACTTTTAAAAGCATAATAAGAATGTTACGCCTTAGCTGCAATAATGTACATGGGAGGTGCATTAATTGTCTCGCGAATAATGCCGTGACCGTACCTGACATAACAACAACCATTTTATACAGCACGCATTCTACTGATCGAGACAAGAGACGATCTTTCATGACAATTCACGCATAGCAGGTGAGACAGGTAGTAGTTATGGCAAAGTTGTCAGAATTAGATATGCATACACTCGAACACACATGTACATACTGAATTATATGAAACTCACACACAGAGACAGGCATGCGCAAAGAGCAGTATCTACATGAAAAGATTAAACATATGAATCAAATCAGCAAGTTTTGCTAGTACAGACATGTGAGTTTGTTCAGATTGTTCGTTGGTTTTCTTTTAAAATCATTCTCCTAGTTGAGATCAAACGCTGCTTTTAATTCAGCGTCTCATGTGTCATGAAATAGGTGTTGATCCCGGCTAGAAATGGATAGACTCTTATACATCAACTACACGCGATTGAACCATCCCCCTAGTATACTAGTAGCAAGATCGTAATACAATCTGCTAGGTGAAATGTACAAATCTGACCACATCCAGCAAGTGCGGCGCCTCTTTCCAGGAACTTCCTGGAAGGAAGTCCCGCACAGGCTGCAAGTCGAAGGAACGAATTTCTAGGGAAGCTAAAATCACAGGGCCTTGCCAGATCAGATGTACTATAAAGCCGCCAGCTGTGCACGAGTCGTACATGGTTTTCTTATTCCAAGGGTAGCAATTCTTTCTAGAATGCATTGGGTACAGCTGCACAGCCTTAAATGAGAATTGCTGGACGATGTTGCCGATTGCTCGAAATCACGGGTATCCTCGCACAGAATTTCACCTCTGCACATGTGGTTAAGTATACAGAGCCGTGAAACATGTGATGACAAACTGTAGTGTTTAAGGTCCTCATTACGTTTTGACCGACCTCAATAATCCGAAGTTGACGACGTACATTAAACGGTGCCTCTTTTGTTGACATGCATACGCAGTTTGAAAACGACATTTTGTTGATAAAAAGTTAGACAAAGTTTTGAATCAATTGAATTTTGGCTTAAATGATAGCGGCCGGTATACAACCACCCTAGTGTTGACATGTCTCAGCAGAGAATACCAACGAAAATGAGAGGAAAAAATAATCCATGAAATTTAACTCAAAACCGTCGAAGGCAAATAAGACGTGAAAGAAGCACCTCTGACGACATTCTTATGAAACTAGAACTTCATCTGGCAATAATTTCAGAGTACTGACGACATAATGCGAGAGTTTTCTTCCACATTACATATTCTCATGACGTTTTTTAGTTGCCTCCACCAAAGTTTCGGCTAAATGCTATGAAATCAGTTAATACAGGTTCAAAAAGTTATAGTTGCTGCACAGCTATGTCCCATGAGAATGATACAAAACAACCCACACAGGAGGAAAGATCTCAAACTTCCCCTGCACACAACGTGTCAAAAAAATTTCCCCAGACACACATCGTCATTTGTTGTCATATCACACAAAGATTATTACGACACTGTCATGTGCTTCTTGGACAGACTTCCTCCGATAATGATCAATACATACATGCTACATGCATACAAAAAGTTAAGTACAGGGCCAAAGTTCCCCCAATTTTTTTTTTAAACAAGGTCATAAATATGACACGATTTACGACACCGGAGCAAAGGTAAACATGACCAAGTAAGAGGCATTGGTTGACTAGGCACACAAAAATCACACTGACTTTGAGCAACATTTTGACTAGTAAAACCATGCTACCAGCATTTAAACCGCATTGTTATCCCTCGCTGCTGGCAAGGTCTTATAGCCGAACATATTTCCAAGAGCTTATAAAAAAAAAATATCAACCGGCTGGAAATCTTCGTTCCAAGTCCAAATCTCTCTTAGTTCCACCCTCGACCATCACAAAATTCTGTGGATCACGAGCTTACACGGTGGCAGCAGTGGAACAATATGATGAAATGGTCTCCCTGAAGATATCAAACATGCTAATGCAATATATTCTTTCAGAAAATGCTAAAAACATATTTACTTTTACAGTGAAATGTTTTCCCCCCCCCCCTTTACTACCTCTCTAGGTCTCACTGTACCAATTGTTGTTGGGGTTTTTTTTCATCAAATGTCCTTTGTTTGCTTATTTTCTTTACAGTACCTTAAGCATTGAAACACATAGACTTCTTTAATAATGTGATATCGGCTATATAACAATAAACTATCACTATTGTTAGCATTATTATTCTTATTGTCATTATTATCATCATCATTATGATTATCTAGTATGAAGAATTAGTTTTGAAGTATCTTTTTAATGAAACTATCTCCCAACATGCAAATCTTAAAATTTTATATGGGCATTTTAGTCGGTTAAGTCTAGGCCTATGAGAGTAAATGAGAAATATCTTTAAATTTTAGTGAGCTGTGGGAAACAAAAAAAGTAATTTTCATAGATCATACCATGCTGCGAGAAAGCATCTTGCATCAACAACCTCTGTTGAAATTGTGCATGTTTGGGGTTATATCGAAAGAATTAAGACTGAAGTAAGGAAAAGGTGATAGTGATCCTCATATTCTTTTTGTTTTTTTTTTCTTTCTCTCACTCTTAAATTTCACATATATGCATGCTAGATATTGCTCTATAATTGATTATCACTCCCCTCCTCTTACATAAAAAAAGAAAAAAAAAGAGAGAAATGGTTAATGATGATAAACAACAAATTTGAGTGGATATGTATTTGAAATTTGCTTCCCTGATGTGACAAGTGTCAAAATATTCCGGTTTCACAACTGCTTTTGATCTTTTACTGAAACAGTAGTCCTTGTTTGCAAGCTCTCCCACCTTCTTTCCATGCAGTTGCACCTGATCTGCACAACACAAACACACTGACTGCTTCCTTTAACCAAAGATAGTAGATAACAAGATACGAAGGCGCGCTATAACAATGGACACAAAATGGCTAGCCTACATGACGATACAAAAGAGAGCTAAGTACAAACTCAGTACACCTAGGAACATCATTCATTTCCAAAAGTAGTGGTATCTTTATTATCTTAAAAAGATTTAAAAATTATAGTCGTAGCTTTTTTTCGATTAAGGGGATTATTTTGAAGAACGAGATTTTAGAGTAATAAGGATTATTTCGTGGAGGTAAAAATTTGGCAACAACATGATCTTACAATCAAAACGCTCGATAAACAACAACAACATCTTCAAAGACAGCGCGTCTCAGGCAAAGACACACATCACCTGAGACGCGCTGTCCCTGAAGCCGCTGCTGTTGTTTATCAAGCGTCAAGGCAGCGCGTCTCAGGTGATGTGCGTATACGCTTGAAGACCGCGCGCTGTCCATTTGTTTTGTACAGGATTAGCGCGCACTTTCGTGTCTTATTATAAAGCGTCTTTGGTTTTAACCCATTGAGGACGAGCTGATTTTGCTATAACACAAGTTTCTGATTGACACCTGCCGGAGTATACTCCTGACTAGTCTTCAACGGGTTAACCAGAAGAGTCCCAGCCACCAAACAAAGAAGAAACGCAGCTTGTTGGCACATCCCCTACGAAAATCCGGTGGGTGCTAGGTGCAAGATCTCTGAACGTTTCAGAGGCTGGTAGGGGATGGGTTAACCTTCGATAGCATAATAAATCTCGCTTCAGTGATTTACGACACCAGTGATCATTCAGTGGACCAGAATTCACATAAACATAGACAAAACAGGCTGGAATAATTACATATACTATACTGTAAAACGAGGAATGTTCGCGTGCATTTCAACTTTGCAAATTTTGCGAGAGCCAAGATTTGCGAAATTAAAATGCACGCGAAAGCTCTTACCTACATTATACGCATTGAATGCCAGTGGCAATTTGCAAAAGTTTCATGCCGCAAAAAAGGCCGTCGGCTCCAATTCGCGAAAATTTCATGCCAAGAATATATCGTGTTTTACAGTATATTCTTTCAGTTGAAAGTGTATTTCTGACTTCATGAACAGTGTCTATACCATTGAGTGCTGTTGTTTTGGTTGTTATTCTTCAGCATATCTTTTCTTAAACACTTCAATACTTTGTTCTATCTGGCAATGAAATGCGCAGTACCATATGCAAAGTTGTGACTTTGAAGAAAATATGTTCACTACATAATTACGTCATATGTACACAAGTGACTTGGGAAAATAAATACTATTGGACCTCTGTGGCCTTACTACACAGACCGTTGAAATAAGTCTTTAAGTATTCACTTCAAATAAATCTTGCAAGATAAATTCTTGTTCTTCTCAAAGCATCATGGCACATGATATAGGAGCATGCTTGATCTAGAATTTAAACAATCAGTTTCTCTCTCTCAGCATGCAGAAGTTGGCAAACATATACTTCCAAACACCGTGGCATTTCAAATCTTTTAAAATTCCATGTGTCACTAAAATAGTTATTGCTATCCTCAGGATCGGTCAGTTTCTTCTTCTAGAGTAGTTTTGCTTTCTCTTTACAATGTAACAATTTAACTCATGAGCAGGAATCAAACTATTTCATTTTATTCATCAGCTGCATAATTTCACTGACCTTTCAAATTGACCTATGAGGAAGCTATGTATCTCATAATGATATGGAAATGAATATCTTACAGCTGGTACATAATCGGCAAACACATTACTAATAAACACATAATCAGCAAACACATTACCACAAAAACTGTCTCTAAAACTTTGAGATAGACAATGGTACATCCTCATGGGTACTGAAATGAATGACATAAAAAAAAAAAAAATGGAATACTTGGATAGAATGGTATTTTTGGTTGGTTCCAGAAAAATTCTGTCCATGCATTCAAACATTCATGAAAATATGAAACACACTGCATGCTGTCAGCATTTCTACTCCGATTCGCGCCCCGGCAATTGTACATATCACCCCTGTCAAACTTGGGGAGCACTTACACTAGGCTTCTTTCACGGTCAAATTCGCTCATTACGTAGGCGTGTGCATACCTTTCACACCATCCCAGTTGGTATGCTGTCAACAGAGATAGTGGACCAATTTTAAGCAATGATTCATGGCAATTCTACAGATAATTATAGACAGTCATCGGTGCACGTGTTATTGCATCATGATTGCCAGATGAGATAGTTTCACTCTTTTTGTTCTATTGTGAAACGAAAACCGAGCTCAACGTCATTATTTATATAGATAATGTCCTGACATATAGGGCATGTATCCATCAGTGCCAGACGGCTCTTAGTGAAGTGAACTCATGCCGAGGTCACAACATGGTGATAAAGGGTGTCCCCAAAAGCATCTAGTGATGCAGACATAGCCAGTGGAAAAAAAAAAAAAAAAAAAACTTTCAAGATCAACATACGAAATATGCAAACAAAGCTAGACAGATCGACTACGGAGGCATTGGTCAGTCAATGATCACATGATTTTTCTATTTCGATACCGCCATTTTGTAGATACAAACTTGGGTGGGGTGGGATGATTGAATAGCATGACCTTGATGTTATGAATGTTCATCCCAACAGCTGTCAGATGCCACAAGAAGGGGGACATGACTACAGGGGGCGCTCTCCTTTGGTTGGCTGTGACACGGTGGGATCTGGATTCACAGGTCGTTGTTTCGGATGAACCTGTTTCCCTCCGAATGGCGGCCGTAATACACGTATTTGCACCGTCCATACGTCCCTAGAAGACGACACGAGTGTGAGAGGGAGAAACCATCATGAGTAGATAGCTAAAGATGTAAACAAAGCATTCACTCATTGCTATGCGAGGTTTCATCACTTTTTGTTTTATCTTTCCACCAGCTTGATTACAAATCAGACTGAAATTAACAAGGCTGTTGCCAGATTAAGTCCTGCCTACTTTGGACAATGCAGGGTATGTAACAAGAGAGTCTGGCAGGTAAACTTGAACATGTGGACTTCAATGAACTTTGACCTCAGCATGTGACCTTGGACAGCAGCATGATGTGAAGATCATTTAAGCGCATCTCTGATCCAAGTTTGGTCACTACAGGGCCCCATTTCATAAAAGATGTTAGAATAGCAACTCTTGCTAGAATGGCAACTTCCCATAGCAACAGCTAATCAGGAAGCTTGATTCTTGTCATTACCATGATGACAATTGCTATTCTAACAAAAGTTGCTATCATATCAAATTTTTATGGCATGAGGCCCAGGGGTAATGGGTGCAAAGTTACTTCATCACACATTACAAAAAAGAATCCACAAGTTTTGAGAGTAAAATTTAAAATTTGTGAAGATAAATGAAAATATTAAAAAGAAAAGAAAATAGAATTCCAGCAGATACGTTAAGATGGATGTACAATGGACAGATGACCTGTTGCCATTTGGATCTCTTGGTGCTGTCTCAACTTTCAGTGGGAATGCGATATCCACAACCTTGACTACCGTTGAAAATCCAGCCCATCACACGAACCACTGCATTATTAGTCTTGCCTATGATGTAAGACAATGCAATGAGTGCTAGATTGAGGGATGAAGCTACTGGCTTACCTTGGGGGTCTCCCCCAAACCGTGGGGCAGAACTGGGGAGGGGCGTGTACACGTCTGAACTGTGTGCCAGTGCATCTTCAGCATCTTCCTGTGGTGTAGAGAGAATTAAAACAAAACAAAACAACTGTAACCAATCACTGTCAATATGATAATGAATCCTTTTGAACTGAATAAACAAAAAGCACTGATACAAGCAACACACTTATTGCATGTGCATTAAAATTGCATGTAAAAATATATAATAGATGCCTTCATACTAAATTCAGGCTTCAAATTCTTAATAAGACACACACATACTCCCTAAAAACAAAGATGAATGACTCCATATATATATGCACATATACGCATGGCACACACTCGACTAACACACAACCAGAAGCAAATATAAACATATTCATGCATACACAATCAGGGTGAGCTAGATACAGAGCAGTTAAGTTTCATTTACCATAACTAATGCTCACATGGACACTCAGTATTCTGTCTTTCGTTGTTTACACGTCAGCAGGTGTGTGTTGCTATTCCACAAAGCAAAGGACAGACCTGCTCATGCAACTATTTAGGAAGATTCATGTATAAAGGTTACACAATCTCGATAAATACCCATCAACCAGTAATCAGTTGAGCAAGCAAAAAACAAGTGAGACAGAGGTCGAGTGATGCTGACCAGGGCTCAACACATGCAGCTCCATACTTTCTCATATTCTCTAAAGCTTCACCTAAAACACTACTGTTCATTGTATGCATATTTTATCATGATTGTTCTTACGCATGTATGAGCATACGAATGTACATGTTATATGCATGTACATATACTGTACGTTATATGCATGTACATATACTGTACATATAATGTACATTGCATGCATAATATTTATGTATAGATATGTGTGAATGAATGTGCATGAATGAACATGAATGTAAGAATGACCATGTATTGTTATGTATGTATGCATGACTGCATATTTACAAAGTATACATGGGCCCTTATTACAAGCACTGGTATCCTAGAAGTCTGTAACTAGTCAGTCATTAATGAATTATTCATAACACTTGCAGGTATTTTGTTTGTTTGTTTGTTTGTTTGTTTTTTCTGTCAGGATTGGTCTGAAGTAAATCATCAAACCAAATCATTCATGACATATTCAAGAATTATTGTTACAATCATAAACACATTTTCTAATACTGCTACCTTAACGCAGGTTAAGGTAAATTGAGCGTTTCGATACCCTAATTTTAACTAGGTATGATGTCATTGAATTCATCTCTCTTACACGATCAATATCTAATTAATGAACACCACTGGGTAAAAACTTTGTGTTTGCTATATATGATAGACTCTTAAACAAATATCACTATTGTTTCACTCTAAAGTTCACTACAGACTCCACAAAAGGACAACTTCCGTGCATTCTTTGGTCGTGTTGATGCTGTGTCATGATAAATTACTTCATGAAATTGATGTTCTACATCAGACCAATACTGTATATCACTGGCCCCTGTGTGCACTCGGGCAAACCAATGCTTGAGCAGGTGTGATATTATAGCCAAGGCTCAAAATTAGCAGAGGCCCAATGGCCCAGGGCCACTAAAAATTGATGTAGGGCCACCAGATTTTCAAAACGGTTATCATTTGGTGGATCGATCAGGCAAATAGGATTCAAGATCTATTTTTCCCTTTATTTTGGGCCAATACATCCTTCTTTTTTTTTACCACCTGACCACAATTCAAAATATAAAGATATTGGTGGCCCGGACGGGCCAATGGGGAGAAAAGTTGGCGTTGAGCCCTGCTATAGCTACTGAGTACCCACTGTACATGCATGTGTGCAGCCAACGCTTTACAATAAGCCAGTTCGTAATTAGCTCATGTACACCTAGGTACAAATGACCTTTCTTTCGTCTCAGTTGGTTAGGCACTTCACTCGTTTTCAAAGCGGTATAATGCATAAGCTTGCCCGACATAACAATTTGTGGAATTCATGTTCAAACAAAGTATGAAATTGTGTTTAGACCAGGTGACCAGAATAGTCTGTCAGTTGACACTTTAGCAGGCATCTAATTCATTGTTTCGTATTGAATGCAATAACAACCTTTCTCTTTTGATATTGCCAAATACCAGGCTTGCTGTCAGGTGGATGTGCTGGCAAGCACTATTTAGATAAGGATCACATGAATAATCATCACGTCACAGATGCTTATCTCAGTGAACAATAAACCAAAATGCCTGTTGGTACAAATGATCTTTTTCTGCTCATGCACAAAGTGGAATCACAAACTGGTCTATTATCGATACAGAGGACCCAGCACTCAATGCACTGTTAAAGCGCACAAACAAAAGTCACACAAAGAATTTACATACCCAACAAATTCCACAAAGGCTACCAAGCATATCTTGTTTTGTTTTGTTTTTTCTTCACAGAAATCATAGCCATACAATAGATTTCAGTGGCATGTGTTTTTATAGCAAAAGCAAATAAACAAAGTCTTCTTCAGCCCTGCAGTCTCCTTTAATTTTGGACAATATAAATGATGCAGTGCCTTGTGTACAAATACATACAAAGTGATTTTCGATCCCTTATCATTTGATCAACTTGGGCAAAGTCACAGACCAATGTCAGTTTGCTCCAATGACAAACGGTGAAGATTACTGATAAAATATCCTTGCCTTAACTGTAATCTATTCACACATTTTTCACAGTTTGTGGAAAATAGATGGAACCAAGCTGAAGAAACCTTGCCACCATTCCAAAACGCTCCAATCTGAATGAAGCTGGCCTTTGAGAAATCAAAGGCACTTGGAAGAGAAGCAATCCTATCCATACCCATGACCATCGAGTGATCATTTGATCAACTTGGGCAAAGTCACAGACCAATGTCAGTTTGCTCCAATGACAAACGATGGAGATTACTGATAAAATATCCTTGCCTTAACTGTAATCTATTCACACATACACACATTCTTCAAAGTCTGTGGAAAATAGATGGAACTGAACTGACTGAAGAAACCTTGCCACCATTTCAAAACGCTCCAATCTGAATGAAGCTGGCCTTTAAGAAATGAACGGCAAAATGCACTTGGAAGAGAAGCAACCTATCCATAGCTATGAGCCTCGAGTCTCTTCAACTCCAAACCATACAAAATTTGGGTACTACATTATGATATCATGTACACAGAATGTCCATCAAAAATTACGATCGAACTTTCTGTGTTGATGATTTTCAAAATAATCAAACAATCTAAATGTTATTTCATGGAATGAAGCTATAACTTGTTACCTACATCTTGCAGAAAACCAAATTCAATTTGTTTCAGTGGTCAAGGAGAAAGACCTATCTTTACAAAGCATGTCATGGGTCCATTTCATCCACATTTAGCACTTGGATGCTCTTGGTATCCACAATGAATGAAAATATTTTGCTCACATCAAGTGAGAGGACAACTAACTAATTATTTAAATTCTCTGTATAACATATCAATATGAAAATACATAAATATGTACATTTATACACAAATATCATTGTTCATGATCATCTTGATGAAAAAAGAGAGAAACACAAAAGAGAGGAAAACAGAATCAGAAAACAGACTACCAAAAAGAAGAGAGGAAGAGGACTATCTTATTTTCCATGACTTGATAATTCAATATCATTCTTTGGTCATTAATTTTCACACTTTACCAACATTTGAAAAACTAAGAAATGTGCTTCCATTTCTAGGCAATTCATTATTCATTTCATTTGTGTAAAATGAGCAGAAACTAGGAGTCACATTTTCAAAAGAGATTTTATGTTTATATCTATGTTCAATTCAAACACTGACAACAAACAAACCCACTTCACATGGCTAAATTTTAAACATATGTGTAATGGAAGCTATAAAAAAAAAATCCTCCCAACAGTCTTGGTAATTCATGGACCAAACCTCAAGATAAGATTGATAAAGCATTATGGAGTAGACAGACAAGCTATCATTGTAACAGCCCTGACAGAAATGTACTGTGGACTTTACATCGCTCTTTGTAACGCGATGCACTCCTTTTAAATTACATAACTGCAGAGAGAGAGTAAACATTCGTAGAACAGCAAATAAAATTGATTGTTCAGTTCCTGGAATCCAGCAACTTACAAGAATTTTTTGAGACACCTTGTTTGTGTAAAAATAATAAATGGGAGAGATATAATCTGTTAGCGCAGAGTCCTCTTTGCTTACACAAAGGTTAATCTTTGATTTGTACATCTTTTTATTATGTTTTATTTTGTTTTATTTTTAGTGCAAATCATGTTCTACATGTGGAGAGGCTTGTTTGAAGCTGGGCACCCCTGTACAATCAACCAGTATTTGTACAAAACAACTGTTTGTCATTCTAACATCATGCATGTACACAGTATCAGCACACATTACTGAAAAGTCAAACACAACCATTTCCTGCCTCCTACATATCAAATTTGTGAACTCTCAGACATATAACAACACTGCCTTGAAAATTTCCCTCTTCGATTCTACAGAAAAAAAAAAAAAAAGGTGAACACACACAAACGACACACACACACACACACATGATAAGCACGTAATGTCATGTGCATGTCTACACATCTAACTACATAGTCTCAGGCAGGCACACATGCACTCTCCATAAAGCACAATAGACTTAAAACAGTTTTTGTATATTTCTGTTTGCTCCTTCTAACCTTTACACACACCAAAAAAACAACAACAACAACTGAAATGAATATTCGATTACAACATAATACATGTAATTTCATGGTGCAAAATATTTCCCTCCACATAAAAACAGATATGTGTACTTCTTTTGAAAGAAAAAAAGAATAGGTACTTGGGTTATTTGCATTTCAGCTCTAAATCATTCTTCAACTCTCACAGACATGCATTCTGCCTCTACTTTAACAAAGCATGGTACCAGCTCTTATTCCACAAGCTAGGCAAAACTACACCTGCACAGACACTTTGACATCAATTTCACAAAACTTTTGCATTGTCATTATTTTCCACTGTCATTCAAATGACATTAATGCCATTCATTGTATAAGGCATCAAGTAATCTGACTTTCAGATGCCGTGCAATAAAGCAACATTCAGTTTAAATTGAAAGAAATGCCCTGCACTGTACAGTCCCTTTAAATGTCAATCAAAAAACAAATAAACTAAATAAAACGCTTACCACTTCCTCCGGTCTTGCGACTTTCATGAACGACCCCACCCTCTTGGCTTCTGCCTTCTCCTTGGCCGAAACAGGCCTGTGGTCAAGGAACTTCAGTGTGGGAAGACTGTGAATGACAAAATACCTAGGAGACAAGAATAAATGTACACAAGTGGGGAAATAATACAGTCAGTACATACTACAGAGAAACTGGAGGAGAAGACAACACTAATGAACAAGTTACAGGCATCAGAGAGAGCTCCTATCAGTAATAAAAAAAAAAGAAACCAAAGACAACAAATATTCATTGCACATTTGAAATGCATGAGCCATAATGTCCCCATTTCATTTTGGAGGTAAAAATATTTTCAAACATAGCTCCACACAAATAGTTACTGGAGTATCTATCCCTTACTTGAGTCAAGAAATAAGTGTAACATGCAGATTCAGAGGACAGTATTGTACCTCCAGTTTTTTTTTTTTCTTGTTTTGTGCAATTTTTCTCTTTTTTTTTTTTTGGTCTTCTTTTACAATGAGCAATTTTGCCACAGACAGCCTTTGAATCTCTATTCTATGGCACAGTATACTAAAATATTTCCATGCAGCAGCAACATACTTAGAGGGGAAGATGTACATGGTCCTTGCAATAATATGACTCACTCAAAATTGCACAAATTTGGACTTAGTAATCAAAGAATGACCAAGTATATGATAATATCACATGTCACTAAACCAGTCTTTAATTTACACTGAACATCCAGAGGTACCCGACTATGATCTGAATAACCTGATGACCCACTATTGTTATTCTTTTCAATACAATGACCTAGAAAGTGAAAGCGGATCTGAGAGCCCGGGGTTCCCACAGTCACCTGTATCGCTGGTAGTCCTCCTCGTCTTTCTCTGAGCTGGAGAGCTCGTTGGGGCACGCCTGGTTGCCAAGGAGACTGAGGAATGTGAGGGAGGGTAGCGATAGCTGGAGTTTCTCCACAAGAACATTGATATCGGTGATGTGTGAACAGTAAAGGAAAGTTGTCAAAAGAAATGGCAACATATTTTTTACTATTCTTTGGATTGCAAAACATGGACGCTACACTTATGTTCACAACACATGATCGCGTATCACTATCCTACAGATTGTAACTTGTGACTTTACCAAGTCTTAAAGCTGAAACAGACCTACACAACAGTTCCTTCAATTTACAAGCAGTTATAAATTCTACTCAATCTGATCATTTACTGGTATCCCTCTGCATTCCTTTATAGATCTTTCCTCACTTTTTTTTTCTTATTTGAATGAAGCATGATCTGCCTTCCCTTTAATATGATAAATATGCTTGAATTTTAATGTGAATGTTAAATCGGGAACACAATTATGGTTCTGATGTGTATGGAAACTCAATTATTTGCAAATCATGTTGCACACGTCTTCCATGTCATCGACCCACATCCTTCCTGTTTAGACAGAGAGCCAGAATGATGACTATTGCCATTACTCTGCACTCTGCATACCATAAGCACCTACACAAACACCTGAAGAAAGGAAACAGGCTTGAGGAAAAAAGGAACTGTACACACTTCTCAAGAAATAGAGCAGCAATGTTTTGTTTCTGACAAAATGTGACCCGCGACAACGGTTTCAGGCAAAAGTCGCAAGAGCAGATTCCCTCCTGGCGGGGTACAAAGATTTTGACCATTATTTTTGTCGATTTAGGATTTTTGCAGAAATCGAATCTTTGATATGTTTTCTACATCTACACTAAATTTCAGAGCATAAGACTAAGGTTTTCCTATCGAAAATGGAATTTTAAGCACCCTATGTTGGATCGCACTCGTCAGTTTTGAGCTTCTTTCGAACGCCGCGCCGATATTCCCAGCGTTGCTACGGCGCAGGGTAGCGCATGCGATTGGATGGTGCGTCGCATACATTTACATAATTCGGCTTTCGGAGACACCAGTTGCAGCGTTTGGGGAATGCTTTGTCCACGCGTGCACGATTACAAGCTCCATTCTGCCCCGTGTTATACATGTAGTGGTTTATACGCTCGTTCTGTAGTGCGTGCTCTTCGTTTGGTTTTCTATCCAAACTATTCTATAGCAATGTTCGACAACGGAAGTGAAACAAAAATCATGTAGCGTGACATAATCGTGTGAAAAGAAAACTAGTTATTCTCAAGTTTGTCTTCTTGCACATGTAGTAAAAATTATGACAGCAGACTGACTCAATGGAAGGTAGATGAGAGGAAAGGAGCAGTCACATGTTGAATAATTATATTCAAATACTACATGTCAAGATCGCACCAAACTAACGAGTCGCGTTTGTTTGTTTGTTTGTTTTAATTTCATTAACACCATCGAACAAAGCAACATATGAATGTCTTGTAAAAGCAAAACAAACAGGAAGCGTTACCCTTGCCAGCACTAGCAATTTTCTGCCTTTCGGGTCGCCAATGATAAAGACAACTTTAGACAAGTCAACCACAATGAAAACACGATTTGTAAATGTGTGGATTTGCCACCGCTCCAGACCTGTTACATGCACACGGTCATGGCGTGTGGATGCCATTGCGTAATGCGTGCACCATACACATAATGTACATGTACGCCATACGTGCAATTAGCGCATTCGCCATCTTGAACTGCTGAAAGACATACTGTAAACAAACCCGAGCGAAACGCATTGTTTTTCGGCTCCATACGCTGAGCTCCGAGGACGGTGCCCGGGAAATTTGACTCTCTCAGTGAGCCAATCAGAACGCGATACGGTTGCTAAAGGCGGAGCTTAACATCGATTGGCACCATTGTACGGATGGGTGATTCTCCCCTCGCGCATTGCCGCTCGGATATTGTCTTTGAGAAAGAGGTGAATCTTCAAAGCCTGTTTTCTCGCACTTCTGTCAGGCTAACAACTTAAAAAGTGCATTTTATCTCTCTTTCTATGCCCACTTATGGTGCCGGAGAATACAAGTGTTTTATATCAATGCAAAGCTTAGGTAATGGGCAATGTGATTCAGTGAAGAAATAAATTTTCAAAATTCCCGACTTTTGCCTGAAACCGTTGTCGCCGGTCACAAATGTAGTCAATCGGAAGCACTGAAATGAGTCACATGTACTCTCTTTAATTTTTGTAACTAATCCATGGGAGTGCAAAAAGTGTGCAGCACAAGAGTATCACTGCACTGCATATCATCCTATGGCATATTGCCAGTTGCTCTCTAATATATGCAGTTAGCTATGCATGCAGCACGAACTCAAACAATCCCTTTGATTCACACAGTTGTCTGCGTGGCCATTCAAAGAGCAGCCCCACTGGAGGGACATACAAAGTCTTACCTGCTGAAATCATGGTTCCTAGACTAATTTTATAAAACAGATAATGAACAGGTTTTCATTCATGATGTTAGTGGAGAAGCAGCATCCCTCTCGTGTACTAGTACAATTGTAAATACCCTCCAGTGCACTTTGTTTGCACTAATGTACTTTCATCTGTGCATTACTTTTATAATATCACGCCATTTCATGCAAAAGGATATTTTGTTCTTGTTCATGAGGAGCGTGTGCAGGTGTGGCATGAGGGGAATGTACAGCAGGTCATCAAGTTCATTGTTGTCCACCACTAGCTCCTCCAGCCGGCTGAATCTTTCTAGGCCTGTTAATGTCCTGCACAGATGTAAAACGGAAGACTCATAGTCATAAATTGCCAGATAGCCAGATAACAGACAAACAAACAAACAGGAAAGGACAACTACTGAGTAAAAGAGGTGAAGAGAGAGAATCTGGAGCATCACACTGTTTTAAACATCTTCGAAAGTAAATACATTTACAGAAAGGCTAAAGTCTATTAAAGGACAAGTTCCCCGTTATAGACATGTTGGTTGAGTGAATGCAGCAATATTATTAAAACACATCAGTGAGAGTTTGACGAAATCGGACAATCCGTTCAAAATTTATGAATTTTTGAAGTTTCTGCTCAGTCACGGCTGGATGAAAAGACTACTATAGCTTGTGATGTCACATGAGTACAATGACATAAAAAAAGAATAAAGAAAATTCAACATATTTCCATTTTTCTCGCATAACAAAAGAACACTCGACTTCTCTCTTTCAGAAGGCAGGGGGAATAATATTACCCTTAACATACATCAGTATCAAGTCGAAGAAATGTGCACTTAATTCAAAAAGTAAAGTTTTGTGAAATTCTCTTTTTATTTTCCTTATATCGTTGTACGCATGTGACATCATACACAGTAGTAGTCTTCTCATCCAGCAGTGACTGCGCAGATACTTAAAAAATTCATAACTTTTGAATGGATTGCCCGATTTTCCTCAAACGTTCACTGATGTGTTCTATTAATATTGCTGCATTCTCTCAATCCTTATGTATATATGAAGGTGAACTTGTCCTTTAAGTTTTTGTATTATAAATGCAACAGAAATGCGTGTACGGGAAAAGCCAGTAAGAAATGTTGATTGGAAGAAAGAAAACTTTCAACAACTACACAGTAAAATGAAGAGTTAAATACACATATCAAATGTAGCACTTTGTATGTAACAGTAATCTTGGTTTGTACTTCCTTGGTGAAATCAGCACTTTAGTTTAGATTTTGCTGGTCCACACAATAAGAAAGAAAAAAAAATCACTTCAAGTGAGATATAACTAAGAATATATTCAAGACTTCCATCAAGCACTTTACACAAGATTGGAAACTATAAATGGGCTTTGAGTCAGACAACTACTTCAGTCACCAAATGCCCCTACTTGTATATACCTCATGAGTAGAGTTTGACAATTTAATGTCTTGGTATATTATACTGAAACAGAAACTGACATCAATATCCCTAATCAGATCAGGGATGGAGGGGATGCAATGATACATCATATCACGGCAAACTCTCACAAATATTCTTTGCACACAAGATTTACAGTTCTAACACTTCACTGCATCACACAATCTAAGGCTGAAACATTCTTGTTCTTTTATAACGTAAATTCAACTTGATAAATTAACTGGGAAGACATATGAACATGTGAGTGCAGGAAGGGAACACATTGAAAGAAGGCTATCATGTTTAGTTATAATCAGAACTTAAAGCTCTAATGCAGACATCCTTTTATTTTTCAATTCTGGTCATAGCTATGAGCCTAAAAAACAACAACAACAACAAAAACAAAAACATGATCAGATTACCATTCAAGAGGTTAAATTTACACGCTGTTCAAAAAGACTGGTATCTCCTAAAATCGACACAGGCACCAACAATATTCACATTTTCAGAAAAATCACATGGTTCACTTTTCTTTTTGCCTACACTGTACATCCCTTCATTCAAATCAGTCTCTTACCTTTGTTTATCAACACTCACCTGATCAGGTTGAAGCTGAGGTCTAGCCTTGTAATTTGTGGTCCATACCATTTTCCTAGCTCTTCCGGAATGTTTGCACATGCATGGTCTATATATGATAGCTGGAAAATGAAGGCAAAGCAAATACAGGCACTCAAAGAATATGTAATACATGAAAACATTAAAAATGATTTCTATATACCCCCTTATACACTTCGTGCATGCGGGGGTATCAAAAAACAAACAGCTAATGAACTACAACGGAAGCCCATGATGATACTCATCTAAATAACTTTCTGAGCCTATACCTATGAGGACAGCAGAATTTGCTGCAGCACATGGCTGCATGCCCAGCATAAGAGTCTAGCTGCACAAATTTTGAGAAGTCTTCAAATTTCCATGAGCAACACAGGGATCAGAAGAAAAGAAGTACTGGTGTCACTTGTTATATGTCATTTTCCTTGAAAGCATTTTATTAAAAATTGGGTTTCTGCAGGGATGCTGTGTCACTTCTGTCCTTACAAGTGTCAGACACCAGACAATCTGTGGCTGACGTGACATACTGTGCTGCGTGTGTGTGATACAGAGGATGGTGCCCTATTAGCTTGTGGTATCTATGAATAAAACATGCTCTCCAGCAAATTGGATACACTGCTAAGATTGTGTAAGAAATGCTCTACCCAACACTACCCGATTATGCAGAGACTACTGTATCAAGAAGGATATTTTAGGGGTATGTACACATCAATGAGAGACTTGTGAGGAAACCATTATTGCAGAATATGAAATTGCCAGTATTGTGTAATTGTGATTGCTGTTTTAAGAAAACAAGTATGAATTCACAATCCATAAATTTATCATTCTATATCTGATCCTTAAGTGCCTATTTCTACAAATCTGTTTGATATTTAATCTTAACTTACTGTGCTGCGTGTGTGTGATACAGAGGATGGTGCCCTATTAGCTTGTGGTATCTATGAATAAAACATGCTCTCCAGCAAATTGGATACACTGCTAAGATTGTGTAAGAAATGCTCTACCCAACACTACCCGATTATGCAGAGACTACTGTATCAAGAAGGATATTTTAGGGGTATGTACACATCAATGAGAGACTTGTGAGGAAACCATTATTGCAGAATATGAAATTGCCAGTATTGTGTAATTGTGATTGCTGTTTTAAGGAAACAAGTATGAATTCACAATCCATAAATTTATCATTCTATATCTGATCCTTAAGTGCCTATTTCTACAATCTGTTTGATATTTAATCTTAACTTATTGAAGTCTGCAAATTGAGCATGGAGTGGCAGTAGTTCATATCATTCTGTGTGTTGGCAGACTAGATAACAATTCTTATCATACTGTACACAAATTTTGCAAACATTTTCCGAATTATGTGTCACACATTCACATACTTAATTTTTCATATACCATGATAACTAAATAAATCTGCATACTCCAAGATTCCAGAACCATTATCCCCCATTTTTTCAACCTGATAAACAGGATATATGGTCAGAAATACCATTTCTAGCTATATACATACTTATTTGGGGTTTTATTCACTTTTTTTTTGAGGGGGGGGGGGTACAAAAGGAACTCTTACCTCCAGCTCAATGTTGCTGTTGTTTGAGATTCAAGATAAGATTATTTTATATCTCCCTTACCCCCCCCCCCCCCCAAAGGAAAAAAAATCAGAATACAAAAAAAAAAAAATATTATACATGGCTGGAAATAACATTTCCAATTACAACGTATGTCGCTATAGACCTAGAACCATACTTGCCAACTCTACCGCATTTGGCGGTAGACTACCGCTTTTGAAAGATTTCATTAGCATTCAAGCTAGCGCTGCTCGCATAGGCATCCTGGATTCTACCGCTTTCTCAAATGAAAATGTTGGCAAGTTTGTAGAACTATAAGTATCATTAATCATTAGTCACTTCATCTGATCAGTCAGGGTGAGAAAGTTGAAAACAAAAACAGAACAAAACAGAACATGATGATGGTCTGTGCTGGATTCAACAGTCCTGCTGTCAGTGTTACCTTTGTTTAGGGGTTAGGGTTGGGTTTATTATTTCTTTACGTTAAAGTGTTCTCTTTTGCCCCTAGAAATACCAAGTAAACACATGGTGTCCACGCCCCTTTCATTTGGCATTTTAGTTTTACTTAGACCAACTACTCAATTTAGTTTCAACCCCATCAAAAGACTGTCACTATACTAAAAGACGTGACTTTAGGTTGTTGCCCTCACTACGACTGTTGGATGGATAACAGGAGCAACAACAAATCGCACTCTTATGAGCAGGGTTTCAAAAGCCAGGAACTCATTCTAAATCTAACAAGTAAAAGCATACACGCACACACAAAAAGGCATATGTGGGACAGCGCTTTGACAGAGCTCCTTCAAAACATTGTAGAACCTACCTCGGCCTCGTAAAAATGCGAATTAATTCTCACTCACCTGAGTACCTTCTATGATTGGACCTAATCTTTCACTGATCCCATTACTGTCACTCAAGTTGCCATTCTCTGCATTCGAAGAGTCCGCTGACATTTTTGGTTCTTGGCAGATTACTTTTCAACAAGGAATTTCTCACAAGTTCTATACGGCGTGAGGTGCTCGGAACCGGACCCCGTTGAAGATAATTAGTGTACTGCTTCGTATCAGTTTGATCACTTTGCGTGTGTTATTACAGCAGAAAAATTATGCTTGAGTGGAGATTATCACAAGCATGATACCATCGCTTTGCTTCACTTCGCACATTCGAAGTAGCTATAGTAGTGCTAGCTCCAGACAGAAATACCCTGGTACAACAGGAATGAAGGAATTGCTTTCCTGATGTTTAGATGGTATCACACGGGATACACACCGTTCTCCAACTGTTTCAATAGATCTTTGGGTTACAGTACTCTATTATTATAGCAAAGATCTTATAAACTAAAGGAGTACATGCTAGGTAGATACGTGCGTGGTGATGAACTTTGTACTTGCTCTGAGTCATGTGCAACGGGTTCAATAAACTACTAGTATACAGGTATTATGTTTTAAGTCAGTGGTGTCTACAATGAGAATTGCGTGACTGAAAATATCTTCTTTATTTCAGAAATGACTGCGTTGCACTATATGAGCGAAGGTGATAGGGATTGCTCCAAGATAAATGTGGGTTGGGTACCCAAAACAGATAAACCTTGTAGGGTAGCTTGAAAGAATGAGAATGACAAACACAGAAACATGACCAAGACATTGATACACTGCCCAAAGACAGACAGACAGACAGAGAGAGAGAGAGAGAGAGAGGTGGAGATGAGGTGAGAGATAGGCGGTAAGATATATATATATGTGGGGAGAGAGGAGAGAGGGAAATTACGATGGAGGTAGAAAGAGTAGGGCCTTATACATTAACTGCAACTTACAGAATTCATTTTCATTTTGCCCTATTAGGGCAAAAAAAAGGGGGGCAATGATTAACCAATCATACGCTTCATAATGCATTCACACAGACTTTATAATTTAGTTAAACTAATCAGAATAATGGTGATATCCAGAGACAATAATAATAATAATAATAATAATAATAATAATAATAATGATAATAATAATAATGATGATAATAATAATAATAATAATAATAATAATAATAATAATGATAATAATAATAATGATGATAATAATAATAATAATAATAATAATAATAATAATAATAATAATGATAATAATAATGATGATAATAATAATAATAATAATAATAATAATAATAATAATAATAATAATAATAATAATAATAATAATAATAATAATAATAAACACATAACGATATTGGCGTTGGTTATAATCATGTTGATATATACTGATTACGAATAATTGTGACGAAATATTGCTACTACCACCACTACCGCAGCCTAGCTGTTTATATTTTTATACCAATACTGCAGTATTCGGCATAGAGAAACTTGAAAAATAGGATGGGCAGGTCCGCACCAACTTGAACAGTAGCGTGCTGATTTACTGCTGAATGATGAATAGTTAATCAGTCATTTGAAATCCTGGAATTTTTTTAACCAGACTTGATATACTGGATTAGGCCTATACAGACAATGACAAACATATTCGGACCAAAAATTTCTTACACAAACGCAATCAAATTCAAATTTAGTAAGAGTTTTCTGCATTGAATATATCGTGCAACTTAATTACGGTCATTTTTCGGAAAACAGTAGCACGTACTATCAGTACATCAAACCGAACTACAATGACCTGTTTATACAATATATTGAAAACAGAATGAAAATACATGTTGATACATATCTATTTTGAGTAAAGGAATAAACGGCAATCTGACTGAATCAAGGGTACAGACCTAGAAGTATTGTAGGATTGGAATGCAGAAGGCTGTCGATGATATGCAAATAGCTAATTGATGAGACGATACTCACGACAGCCTGAAGAAAAGATTAAACGTTTATTAAAGCGTATTGAACAAAGCGAAAAGGAGCCAGTTTATCCGTTACTCCTGGTTGCATTCAGATGATAACAAACTTATATTTTGGTATACGGGAGTGAAGTGAGTGCGGTGAGCAGCAGCTGGTGAGAGTGTATGTGCTCAGCAAATGCGAGGTATACTATGTGCTTTTTCAGATTTTTTGTTTAAATGGTTAATGGAAACCAAAACCCAAATGATAACTCAACTAAGTGAAAGCAATATCAGTAGAACACAATTATCAGTGAAAATTTGAGGAAAATCAGACAATGAATCGATTCAAAAGTTATGAATTCTTTAAGTTTCGGTACCATCATTACTGAATAAGAAGACTACCTTAGTTCATGACACAATATACGGACAACAATATAAAGAAAATATGAGAAAAATCAGCATATTTTCTCTTTCTATCACAGTGAAAGACCACTTGACTTACCTCTTCTCTTTGCAGATGATATTACCCTGAACATAATAAAGCCAATGGAATGTGTAATTTTCATGAAAAATTACACTTCATGTATTTCTCCTTGTATACATTCTTGACACATAGATTATTATACATGTCCGGTAATCCGAAAATGAAATAGAGTTCATTATTCCGGAGGTTACAGTTAATCCGAAAATTGAATAAAGTTAATCAAATCCGAAGATGAAAATCCAAAACTGAAAAGCTGAAAAGAAGGTGCACGAAATTTACAAACGAACCTCTGGAATAACTTTATTACAAATTACCTTTTTTGTTCTCGCATTAACGAAACTTCGGAATAATGATCTTTAACCTATAAATATATTTTTCATCGTTACTGTTAATGATTTCGATAAAGAGGTCTTCAATTCCCTCGATGTGAATATCGGGTCTAGTTATTAGTTATTGATTATAGATAATGATACACGTTCAACATAAAACGTGCGATAGAAAACATAATAACGTTCTATAAAATCGGTTATGATAATGAGCAAGGCTGGTATTTGCATTTTGTTTGAAACAGCATCAAGATTGCAGAACTTGGGGATTTCTGTGATATTTGAACTACCACCGTGATGTTTTTTAGCACAGAATTCTAACACCTATCTCGAGTTTAATTCCTCATACTTGTATTCATGTTTTGTTGAAAATTACCTGATTGAAAGTTCCTTTTGATGTTACGTACTCATGTATTACGTTATGTATATTACTTTGTATTACGTTATATGGAAATAAAATCATTTGAATTGAATGGTATTTAATTTAATTGAACACTTTACATGCCTATGCATGCACTACCTCCTATATACCCAAATGTCTCGTTTCCTATACCCTAGATAGTACTTGTAGTCCATCTGATTCAAGATCACCAATGGCATCGTGAGTGTCACGCCACTGCGTGGGTGTTCCGGCTCAAGAACCAGCAAGGGGGCGCCATCTACAGTGATGACATGACGCGATCGCGTCAGTTCGCCTGCTTCAATGTTACTATTGCAGTTACATGAAGGGCAAAAGCCAGAAAGCAAGCAATATAGCTAATATAGAAACATCACAAGTTACAGGTGTATATATACATGAAGAGACCCCAGTGGGGGAATTATTATCGTGGTTTTGGTTGTTGTTGTTGTTGTTGTTGTCGTCGTCGTCGTCGCTGTTGTTGTCGTTGTTGTTGTTTCCTCATTCCACCTCATCATTGTCATTGGAGGCCATGGTCCTTCATCACAAGCTCTTACCCTTTCCGTCAACGTTCCTCTTGAGGCAGCGATAGAAAATATTGATAACGTGACAGTGCTAAACTTGAAACTGAAGTATAGCCTACTCACGAAAACGTAACGAGAAGTTGGCATTTCAATTTTCCATTTTATTTTCGTACTTCTCGATGGAAAATACATTTTTTTTTTTACATGATGATACAAAATGTCTAGCTTGGATACAGGGGATAACTACCAACATACAAGTAGTACATGGCGGTCGATGTGTCAGTTTCAATCAAAGTAAAATAATGGTATAGAGAAATACGATGGAACCTACTTAAAAGCAAGCTTGTTGAGTGTGTAGGTCCCAAGGGAAGCCTAGTGTGAAGCCTAGTGTGGGATGGCATTATTAACACAAGTTGATAGGGAGTTAGAGAGAAACAAAAATCATAATCAGTAATATTTACATCACTTTTGAAGATCAAGTAGATGAATGAATGAAGAAGTAAACGAAATACGTCCGTCCAAGGTAGTTCAGGCAGAATATATAGGGGGGATGAGAGGCAATGATGATCTAATTGTTTCAATGTCTTACTTTGTATCGTGTCCCATACTCAAAATGATCAATATAGCATCAACCTGCATGCATGTCATTAAAAAGCATTACATTCACCTCTTCTATTTATACTGCTTACTCTCGACTTCAAATAGGGGGATCACAACTTCCAGTTTTATTGGACAGTGGATGGCGTAGCTTTAGTGTCCTCCGCATGAAACAATGATATTGCAATCCATCATGTACCTTGGTATAGGATTTCAATGCACATAAAGCAAGTATAATTTGCTTTAGAATAGGTGCATGAAGTATACGCGCTCTTTTCCTTGTTTTCAAGTTGTGGCCTTGTGCTTAAGGTCATAGACTCACAATCCTGGGTTCCCTGGTTCGAATCCCATGTGTGTACCCTCAGGCAAGTCCACTTTATCCTCAGTGCCTCGTCCTTCGAAGGGGACTTAAAACTTTGATTACTTGCTCATCAACGTTCATTGCTTTCTAATAGCTGCCTCGTAGAACAGACTGCAATGCTGTCAAATTCCAAATTCGTATTCAACTTTCATCTCGCGAAGTCTTAAATGTCGCTTCAGTCTTTCAATTCAGTTCGATTCAATTCAATTCATTTCAATTCAATTCAATTCAACTAGTTTATCTAAATTTATTTCCATTAAAAAATACATGATACAAAGCGGTACATGTGTCAATTTGACTTTCATCCAGCTGAAAAGGACAGTTCATTGAACACAACATGAATGCACGAATGGTATTATCAAAAAAAAAAAGGAACAACGCAGACTTTTGTCATGGTAACAAAAAAGTAATGTAATGCCTTTACAACAGTGCAGAAGATGATTTGACATATTGCACGTTTTACTAATTCATTAATTCCATTTGTTTTCGTGCAGCCATTCATGTCTGAATCACTCACTGATGCATTAACTAATTAATCTGTGTATGCAGCCAGCCTTCATAGTACAATGTATTGTCATATCGTTCATCTATTCATTCATCCATGCGTCTGTTCAAAAATTCATCCATGCTTTCCAGTGCAATGTTTTCTGACATTATTTTTGACTTTATTTGAGCATCTCTCTTGCTCGATGCATCCCTGTCTTTCGTGACAATTGACAAAAACTCTGCTTTTAGATATTTTTTAGAAAGCTAAATCTCCTCTTGAAATGAATGAGAATTTCCGACAGGGTCTTGGGTTCGAATACCGTCATTGTGTGTTCATCTCTCTCCATATCCCATGTGTGTGAATGGGTAGCTGGTAATGCCGAGGAAAATAATGGTGTTGAGGGCATTCTGGGAGTGCAGTGTTGGCTCTGAAAGGGCTATACCCTGGGTACATAAGATAATTTTCTTATCAAACCATTATGATATCACATGATATTATGATACAGTTATATCATATCATATATCATATATCATATCATATCATATCATATCACATCATATCATATCATACCATATCATATCATATCATATCATATCATATCTTACCATATCATATCATATCTCATCATATCATATCATATTTTATCTCATATGATATCATGTCATATCAAATATCCTGTCATATCACATAGTGTATTATGATCATTCATATCATATCATATCATATCATATCATATCGCATATCATATCATATCATTATCATATCATAATATCCATATCATATTGTAATATCATATGGATATGTGTGGTCTTTGAGCCTTCCTGTGTTAAGGAGTTACATCTACACAAAATATGTCACACACATGACATAGGACCTACCTATAAGATAGGAAATTAAGGTGCCACGCAGAGGGTTCATGTTGGCATTCGATCTAAAGTCCACCTCCTTGTGTCACACTTTCACATTATCCCCATTGTGTGACAAGAGACCAGTCTTTTAACATTGTCTTTACCACCGACGTTATGGACACATGAACCCACGTCAGATGTCTGGTTGGAATAATGTGCACTCTCATCAAAAATTCAAAGACAGTGCTGAAATAGACACACATTCAAAAGAACGAAAACAAAAAACAAACAAACAAACAAACAAACCTGTCAGTATGGTCAATCACGTGATCTCACTGTAAAACATTATTAAGTCACGGGTGGCACAAGGTGCAGATTAAAGCAATTAAATCAATGGAATCTAAAGAGATTCCGATTGCTGCTTGAATTGATAGCAAATTATTAATGACATGCGCATCATAGCAAATTCACAGTTCATGGGAATCCTAACGTTATGAATTTACTTCTGGAAACAGAGAGAGAGAGAGAGTAACGGAGCCAAATTAGTTGCATTTGGACTGGCGTGCAAATTCAACATTAATGGTCGCCATGGATATTACAAGCAAAACTATTCATGAGTAAAAGTATTGTTTTCATCACAATGTACACTCACCTGGCCGTACTCAGTATGGTGGCAGGCGCAATTAAATTGCTCCCTCCGCCGAAATTTTCAAGCCACTCTTTGTCTTTGGACTCATTTGTTGTTTAGATTTTCAGATGATTTAACGAGTGATTTAGAAAATCCCGCAACAAGAAAGAATTGCGTGTGCTTATTTCTTGTGTTTGCCACTTACTTATACTCATTACATAAAACGTACAAGATATATATATCTATATATTCATATATATATATATATATCTGTCAACACTCCAATCACTGCATTTCCATAAATTTTTGTAGTGAAAATGAAGAAGCATATCAGTAAAGACGCACTTCACTAGCTGAACAAGATGACAGATACTACGATTTACCATTCACATCGTCCCTGATTTTTTTTTTTTTTTTTTTTTGCTCCCCACTCATTAAGTCAATAAAATGAAAATGAAATGAAAATGAAATAATATACTGCGGGTTGTCAATGTTATATTCTCAGTCTTTAGTTTTCATTATTCAACTGCACTGCACCCACCTCATCACCCAATTTTCCCCAAGAGAGTTGTGTCTCCGGATAGTCTTTTTATGAGGCCCCATACACTTCAAGCTTAATCGCTCACTATCATGACTATGGTGGTCTCCTACAAGACATTCAACATATCTCTGATATTTACTGGGAAAATACTCACTTTGTATCTTATTTACATGTTTTGTATATGTTCACTGCACAATACTAATGCCTATGTTTATCTATTTGTGTATCACATCATTTTAAATCATTACACTTGTTATACTTTGAAATTTGTATTCAATTTGTATGTGATTGAATGCGGAAATATATCAAATCAAACAAACAAAGCGAACAAAAAAAAAATAGTCCTTTCCGCAATAGCACTTCCAAGGCAACTACTAAGCATACATTCTCATGATGTCATTTAGCATTACACCCCTATTTGCGTTGCCAGGGGGTAAATGTCAATTACGATATACGTCACTGTCTGTTGTCATTTCGATTGATAGTTCATTGGTAATATACAACAGCACTTTATAGAGATATGGTGGAGGTGAAAGGAGCATAAAGCATAAGGAGTCAAATATGAAACAAAAGACCGAAATCCTGGGATTTGGGTCAGTGTCGAAACGGCGAAACGACACAGCTTGAGCGATTTCTGCGTCTGTTTACAGTGTAACTGTATCTGGACCACGTATGTTATGATAGTAGTCTGTCGTGTGCCATTGATAGTGTGTGTGTATGTGTGCAGGGGCGGATCCAGGAATTCCGTAGTGGGGGCGCCTTTACAAAAGTAAAGGGGGCGCACGCACCCCCTCCCCATTTTTTCTGTTTATTTCTGTTGTTTAAAAAAAAAAAAAAATTAAAGAGGGCGCGCGCCCGGTGCGCCCCCGCCTGGATCCGCCACTGGTGTGTGTGTGTGTGTGTGTGTGTGTGCGCGCGCGTGTGTGTGTGTGTGTGTGTGTGTGTGTGTGTGTGTGTGTGTGTGTGAGTGTGTGTGTGTTTGTGTGTGTATGTGCATGTATGTATGTGTGTACATCAAACATCAATGACAGGACTTATTTTGAACTTCGGACACTGAGTGATCCAGATATTCATACGGCGATCTTGAGACTTTAACCAGCCATCCTCGGCCTTATATAGCCCATCTCGTAGAGATATACAAATGCATTATTAATATCTCTAAGGCCCAACCAATCTGAACGCTCGTTTGAGTCAATCCATTTAGTCAAGAACTATCATACACAGCACACAATCTCTCATTGGAATGTACCGACTTTGTTAAGTATACGGACATGCGTCATTCGTGGGAGACTTATACTGTCATAATATATAGGAGTATATGTGTGTTGGTGGATATTTTATGGTGTATTTGTGAAGGCCTATATTTCCCTCCACAGTTTTTATGTAAAGACCCGTAATGTGTTCAAGGGTGCACGTCACGAGACCGACACCCACGAGTCATACAGCCTACGAGTTATACAGCCCACAAGTCATACAGCCCACGAGTCATACAGATTACAAGTCATACAGCCCACTAGTTATACAGCTCACGAGTTCGACGCAAAGTAAATAAAGCCCACGAGTTCGACATCAAGTAAAATAAGCCCATGAGTTCGGCACTACGCACAAAAGGCTCACGAGGCCGACACCACGCTTAAAGGGATCACGAGACCGTATACGCAAAAGAGGCTCACGAGACCGACACTAGGCAAAGAAGGCCCACGAGACCTCAGGATGAACAGCGCCACCTATAGACTAATTAATTGTATAGGGTGTCCAGATAATTGCACAAGGAAGATATGAGAGATGGAAAAGGAGAGTTTCTAGGGTATTACCCCGTCAATTGCCCTCCCTCACCCCCTGAATTGTTCAAGATTTTTGTGTTTGCGTGTGTGTGTTTGTAAAAAAAATAAAAAAAATTCAGTAAAATTGTGCATCAGAACTTTCCACATCAATTTCAAAAAATGCCCAAACACCCTTATTTCCCTTTCCGCAAAACATAATTATAAAATTACTAAGAAAATATAAAACGATGTGGACATTCAGATCAACCACCTAGAAAAATACTTAGCTTTGAAATGAAGTTTACAAGGAAATATTTCACAAAATGGTCAATGTTGCAGTGCACACCTGCTTTACGTGATCTGGAGGGGGCGTAGTCATAAGCGAAGGTGTTGATTTAGTATAAAATCACAGAAAATAACGTGATCGTCTTTTAAGGTAGCGTTAAGGATTTTGAAAAAGAAGATGCATCCATGAAAACAGCTATTCTATTTCATGAAAAATGTACCGCTTTGAGGAGAATAATTTTATAAGCACAAGCCACAAATCGAGGTGAATCGCTGCGATATAAAGCGTTTTCATCCATTGAATATCATACATTATAGTTACAGAGAAAATTACAAATTGAACTCTAAAACATCTTAGCAGGCTGGTAGGATATCTAATAAGGCCTACTTTAAAAACTAGTGAAGCGAGAAAGAAAAGGGGAAAAAAGTAGTGTCAAACTAATGGGCTGTATGACTCGTGAGCAGTATAACTCGTGGGCTGTATGACTCATGAACCTATTTTCTATGTCGGTCTCGTGGGATGTGCCCCTATTCTCTACGGGACGCAGCTCTGAAATGAACAGTATTTTTGGAGGCACCGAGGCCCATATGTTTAACCAGAAACTCGAAATAAGCAGAGTATATTTGTTTTGTACTTGGGATCAAAAAGACCGTACGAAGCAGCGTGCGATGTCAGAATTGCTTTGTGACATAATTTTAAAAAATAGTGCACTATTTGGAAAATGTCGTTATAAATAGTGACGTCATTTCCAAATAGTATACCATGGAGTATCAAACAGGCCAACGTTCTAAATTATTGTTGAAAATACATACAGTCACGTGAAGTTCTGTCAACCAATCACCAGAGGATTAATTTTTTTTTTGGTATCCAAAATATAATAACTAATATTAGATTTTCACTTTCAGCAATACCATCCAATGAGTAACGAAAAGTCATCCATTGTGTGCATCTAGACTCTCTGAGTACATGTGTATTTCTGTCTCCTTCTTCTTATCATTATTTTTATAATTCTTGTCTTGAACACTTGACTTGGCTCTCGCTCTATTGTAGGTGGTAATATCCTTGCTAGTACATAGGACATAATGCATTGAACTGTATACTGTATAGTTATTCATTACCACCGCTGGCCGCAAGCCAGCATTCGCTCAAAAGCAGCCAGTGGGAAAATGAATGACTACGAATGACTCCAGACTTTAACCTCTGGTCTGCGCATAGCCCGGTTAGCTCAGTCGGTAGAGCATGGGACTCTTAATCCCAGGGTCGTGGGTTCGAGCCCCACATTGGGCGACTAACTTTTTTTTTTCTTTCCCAGTGACTGTCACAAAGTGGTGGGGTGTAAAGGTGAGTTCAAGGAGAAATTGAATAATATCAGCGACATAGCAACAACACTGTTTTTTTTTTTTGATACACTATTGCTGCTATCCTTTGTGGAACACCAACAGGAAGTTCCCCGCAAAGAGACGTCACAGACAAGTGACGCTTATTGTCATCTTCATTGGACTGGCCAAGACAGTGGTCTTAGGCTACGGTCACAACCCCCAAAATCAGCCTGCTCGGCGACCGGTCGGCGAGTTTTTAGCCAAAACCGGTCGGACAACGACCGGTGACAGACCAGTGACCGGCCAGGCGCCACTGATATTTAGGGCATCGGTCGGTCGCCGCTGAAGTTTTCACGCGGAGTTAAAATTTCAGCGGCGACCGACCAGTTTTCACTCGCTGCCCAAAATACGCTCGGTGTCCGAGCGGGAACCGCCCAGGCACTGACCTAATCGAGCGGTCGCTGCCGAGCGATTTAGGGAACAAAAATAATAGAGACAAAAATGACAACAACACAAAAGAAAACCAAGAGAATAGATCGAGCGGTCGCCGTCGAGCGATTTAGGGACTAAAAATGTTTAGATAAAAATGACAGAAGCCCTGAAGGAAACCAGGGACTAGATGGAGAAGATAATCTAGCGCAATGTGGAAGAAGCAGGGGGAGGGATAAGAGGCAAGGAAACCCCACCAACATCTCAGCATCTCAACATCTTGGCAAGCAACATGAGGGACATGGAAGTCAGAGGCAACCACTTTGGGGCAAAAGAGATGAAAGCTAAACGTTAGTGTCGATATGTAGACTTAGTGAAATATGGTTTGGTTATCTTATCATTTATTGAATGAAGAAGTAATGACTGACAAGAGATGGGAAATGAAATATGAAATTAAATAGGAATAGAAAAATACTGTAAAATAAAGAATCAAACAAGATATTTTGAAAAATTCTAATCTATTCTAATCTTTGTTCCATCTTGGGTGTTCCTTCCTTTTGTTTTATTTCCTGATTTCTAGTTATCTGTGGTATCACATAGCTGAGGTTTGTTAGTTGATAATTTAACTCTTAGATCTTTTGCCTCGAGTTTTAGTTTAATTAATCAATTAACACATCACAAATCACATAGGTACATTAATAAACAAAGGTAGCTCGTGAGAAATTTCCGGCAGAGACCGGAGGGTGGCCGCCGGTACGCCTACGGGTCACCGGTAGATAATCTATCGATCACCCGTCGGTCGCTGAGCGATTTCGTAAAAATCGGTGGGAGATCGTCCAGTTGCCGATGGGGCATCGCTCGGTGACTGCTCGGACTCTGCGCGTTGCAGATCCCCATATTTCGCCAAAATTTTACTGAAAATCGATCGGTGACCGACGGGAAATCGACAGGGCACTGCTCGGTCATCGCTAGGGTTTTACAGCCTGCTCAACATCTCCAAAAACTGCTGAGCGGTGCCAAAATTTCAGCAGCGACCAAGCAGGCTACAAATCGGTCGGTCGCCGCTCTGAGTTGTGACCATAGCCTAAGTCACTGTCCTATTACTCCATTATATTTCCATATGTACGAAAAAAATTTCCGGATAGATGATTTTCTTTTTTCTATATCATTTGGCTGCTTTGCATGGTCATGCACTTGAACATGTGACGTTATTGCACTTGAACATGTGAAAGCATGCATAGAGGTATATATGAAGAGTTTGTTTGCAAAAACCGATAAGTCCATATTTGCCAAATGGAGATATTTGCGATTAAAGGTCAAGAAAAATAAAGAGAATAAAAAGAAAATTTTTGCTTCTTTTGACCATAACTTGAAAAATATACCTTTTTATGTAGTGACCAATATATCATTTAAAAGGTATTATTTTGTACTGTATGACAGAGATCATACTTCAAAATCTTCAAAAATGGACTTATCGGTTTTTGCAAACAAACTCTTCATATGGAAAATGTATTAAGATCAACTGAAATTTGTGCGTTTATGTTATTTTGTGTTATATTTCATTAAGTCTATATTTTTTTTTGTATGAAGGACTGATATTGAAGTCCGAAATTTGAAGGTATTGAATGATAACAATTGTAAGGGGGGGGGGGGGGTAGGTGAAGTGGCAATATTTTTCTGATTGCCCTATCAAGCTGTAATAGTAATAATGTTTGAGTTTGTTTGTATTTTTGTTTTGGAGTATTAGTGGTTGATTTGTAGTGGAGGCTATTTTATTGTTTGAACATTGTTTGGATGTTCATGACATTTTTATCTGTACATAATGTGAGCAGGGCCCCTTGGTAGAAAAGTTAACCAACTGAAATGGCTACCCTGTTAAAAGAATATTGAAATAAATAGTTTTTTAAATAAATAAATGAATATTCCCATTCCTGAAATAACATCTACCTCGTTAATCCATAACGCTCTGTCCACAAAGACCAGCAGAAATTTTCTTTACGTTGTTTTATTGTTTTGAAGGGCCCCCTGAAATTCAAATGCATGTTGATTTGTGTTGATTTCTGATACCCTCAACATCACTTTTGCAGTGAAACGAATATCTAGAACATTCCATATATTTTTAACGATTTTTTCTTCTATTTTTCTTCAAATTACTTGAGAACGCCCACAAAAAAATCCTTCCAAACCAATATTCGTCAGATGACCTCATCTGTCAATCACTGCTAAAGTACTGAAATGTTTAACAAAAGACATTGGAATGCACCTTCCCCTCGACTCAGCATAACTTGCATGTTCCCTCACCATGTCATTTCAGTACTTTAGCAATGATTGACAGATGAGGTCATCTGAGGAATATTGGTTTGGAAGGATTTTTTTGTGGGCGTTCCCAAGTAATCTGAAGAAAAATAGAAGAAAAAAATCTGTAAAAATATATGGAATGTTTCTAGATATTCGTTTCACCGCAAAAAGTGATGTTGAGGGTATTGATGTTGAGGGTATTGAATAGCTTTGTGACATAATTTTTAAAAATAGTGAACTATTTGGAAAATTTCGTCATAAACAGTGACGTCATTTTCAAATAGTATACCATGGAGTATCAAACAGGACAACATTCTAGATTATTGTTGAAAATACATATACTAGTAATCACCTAAAGCTCTCTCAACCAATCACCAGAGGATTTATTTTTTTTTTATGTATCCAAAATATAGTAACTATCATTGGATTTTCACTTTCAGCAATACCATCCAATGAGTAACGAAAAGCCATCCATCGTGTGTATCTGGACTCTCTGCACATGTGTATTTCTGTCTTATTATTATTATTATTATTATTATTATCATTATTATCATTATTATTATTATTATTATTATCATTATTATTATTATTTTCGTTGTTGTCTGAACACTCAGAAATTATTGTAACATGGAGACTTGACCCTCCCTCTATCGTAGCTGGTAGGTAATATCCATCCTAGTACATAGGACATAATGCGCTGTATGTATGTAGTATATATGTACGTATAAAGCAAAGAGTGGGAAAATGAATGACTGCGAACGACTCCGGACTTAAGACATTGGTTTACTCATAGCCCGGTTAGCTCAGTCGGTAGAGCATGGGACTCTTAATCCCAGGGTCGTGGGTTCGAGCCCCACATTGGGCGACAACTCTTTTTTTTTTCTTTTCCTGGTGACTGTTACAAGGGGGTGGGGTGGTTAAAAGTGAGTTCAAGGAGAAAATGATGGATATCAGCGACACAGCAGCAACAGTGTATTTTTTTCTACACTGTTGCTGCTGTAAACGCCGAACATTCTTGTATAGAAAACATGATTTTTTTTTAACACCAACAGGGAGTTTCCAGCAAAGAGACTTCACAGAAAAGTGACATTTATTGTCATCCTCATTGGGCTGGCCAAGACAGCGGTCTAAGTCACTACCCTGTTACTCCATAATATTTTCATTTGTACGAAAAATGTCCGGACAGATGATTTTCTTTTTTTTTTAATATATATCATTTGGCTGCTTTGCGTAGTCACGTACTTGAGAAACTCAAACAGGGCGGTGAGTTGGCTCAGTCGGTAGCGCGTCTGCCTCACGATCACGCGGCCCGGGTTCGAACCCGAGTCTGGACTGAGCAATGTTGTGTGTAAACATACCGTCCCCTCTAGCAAGAGGCAAAACACTCTGTCCCTCGGATAGGACATAAAATGAAGGTCCCGTGTATGAGAGAGTCACAGCTCATGCACGTAAAAGATCCCGCTTCATTCATTCATCGCAAAGAGCAGGATGTTTAACCCGGTGAAGTGGTCCCACCCCACATCCAACTGGACCCCATGGAAGACCAGCTTAGTGTAGCTGAATATGGGCTATCCAGCCATCTTCACAGATGGAAAATGAACAACAACAACAACAAACATCGAAAACATGTGACGCTATTCCCATTTTTTAAATAGCATCCATCTCGTTCATCCGTAACGCTCTGTCCACAAAGACCAGAATATATTTTCTTTACGTTGTTTTTAAGAGTTTGAAGGAATGATAACTTTCTGAGAAAATGTTTGGGCCTATATATATATATATATATATATATATATATATATATATATATATATATATGCAATATACACTATTGGTTTTTCACGTACAAAGCATAGATTACAAAGACGATATTGCGTTATCGTGTTTAAGGGGATTTAAACCTCTCGATCGCAGAATACCAGAAAATTACTCTTTTTACCAGAAACCGAAATACCATGTTTAAACTATTTGCAATGTTTATGTCGTAATTAAAGATCATAACCTGTTCATAGAATACCAAGGGCATGAATTAAAGAGAGGATAATAAACTTTGTACAGGATTTTTGAAAAAGAATAAGATAAGGCTCTCATTTGCCCCTGTACCTAGATGGCATATCACATGCATAAAATCAAATGGTCATCTCGTTATCAAAATATGAATCGTTTTATCCTTATCCACTACCATGTCACATCTAGATCTTGTATGGCATAATTGGATAATGTATAATTATGTATAGGATCTATGCTGGTATTAACAAACAGATTAATATCTTTTATCATAATTTCTCTCCTTTTTTTAAGTAACACTTTTTATGGACTTTTAGATCAGGTCAAATCATTACAAGAAGATTAGAATCAAAATCCTAAGTTCAAGAAAAAAAGAATAAAAAAAAAAAAAAAACCACGGCCTACCTCTCAGGAGAGGAGTTAGAGATTTAAAAAAAAAAAAATGTGCCGTGACCAGGATTCGAACCTGGGTTATTGCGGCCACAACGCAATGTCCTAACCTCTAGACGATCACGGCTGGTTGTGGTCACGAAACGCTCGGCATGCTAATAAGTACTGCCCTGTAAAGGGGTAGAGCACCCACCCTCCATAACTACAATTACAATGAATTCTATTTGCAGCAGGTCGGGGGACAAGGACGTTTGAGCGAACTGCTTGTATTGTAATTATGCAAATGAATGCACTATAACGTGATTATGTATGATAATGAGGCACATCGTAGATTGTGACGTGTAAAAATTCGAGATAAAGCAGCAGCATCAACTGAGGAAGAAAGAAGAAATACCAATGAATAGAAGGAGAATAACATATTAATATCTTCTCGTCAGTTGGCAAATTTGTACATCATGTCTTATATAAACTATGTCTTAGTCTTCTCTCAGTACGGAACTACAAAAAATACCTGTCAAGTTTTGCACAATATTATTTCTCAGCGAAAGTCACCGTCTGAAAATGTCACAGTTTGAAAAGCTCACTGTCGTCAAAGCCCGGTTAGCTCAGTCGGTAGAGCATGGGACTCTTAATCCCAGGGTCGTGGGTTCGAGCCCCACATTGGGCGAGTTATTCACATTTGTGACCCGCTACAACAAAATGGTCCTAAAGTCGCGCACGGTCGAAGCCGTGAAAATCGAGTTTGAAGTCAGAGCATCAAAATTGGTCAAAACTTACAATTTTCTGAATTTGACATATTATTAGAGTCTCACATGCCTTCTATCATCTGTCGAAATTTTGAAGCGAAATGATGAAAGGAAAGACCAGAAAATAGCGTTTTTCTGGGCCATGTTTTTTGGCGTTTCATCAAAGTAGAATCTGGTTCGAACATTTGGATTGAGCGCCACACATAGGCTCCGCCCCTAACAACGACCAGAGTGATCTCATTGGTCAGTTTGCTGCTTGCCGCTAACCGAAGCGTGACGCTCGCACACTGCACAGTCGAATGGTGCGTGCAGGCAGGATGCACTATGCCCAGCCGCTTCTCCTGGCATCCTGGTCACTGATTGGTCAGTGAGGAGACGGCCGACGCTGTGTTTGAATGAGCATTGCGGGGGTTGCTAGGGCTTACCTTCTATTGTCCGGAGGTGAATACTGACTTGCGTGTCCCTTGATCGTGATTGCGTCGCAAGGAGAAATTTTAGGGCGCTTTTCTCGAAACAGTGATTTCCCAGACGTCTCGACATGCTCTCTTTTAAACATTGATATCTCCGCAGCCGATTATTTTTATAAGATGTGTTATATATCAATTTAAAGCAGAAAGATTAGGGAATCGTGTCATGCAATTTTCAAATAATCGACCTCGCCCGACTTTAGGATCATTTTGTTGTAGCGGGTCACATTTTTATTTTTCCTAATCTATTTTTTTTTTGGCTAATTCATATTTCAAATAATTACAATTTCGATAAAAAGAGACCATTGTGTGTAACAGTGAAGTATATCAAACAACACATTACAGCCAATCACATTGCTCTAATCTAATTAATTAAAAGTCTCCGCTTGCAGGTGAAAAAAAAAAATCATATCCCCGATTGACGGTCCTTACAAGAATGCGTGTGCGTGTGTGTGTGTGTGTGTGTGTGTGTGTGTGTGTGTGTGTGATTGGTATGTCTTTAGAGGAGCGATATCGCAGGAAATAATATAATCGTTTCATATCCTATGTTTTTTATTGCTCCTTGTATAACACTTCTCTTTCCTTCACAGTTTTGTTTAGATAGAAATTTTCAGAGTTGTTTGTAGTGGACACGCAGTAACAGCTTGGCGTCAACACCTTTTTTAAGAACATTTGTTTGTGCGTTTGTGTGTTTGTGTGTTTATCTGATTGTGTCCTCGATCACATAAAATGTTCAATAAATCATGTTTGTTCATTGGAATTGGTGACGCAATTATATGATTTTTCGATGATGGGTTACTACAGTTTGCAAGTTCTGTCCCGTCGTCTGAATGGTTGGACTGCAATCAACGTCATAATTATCTCATGACGGTTTCCACCACGCAGCGTTTTACAAAGCTGCTGAGCATGCGCGAGGGAAAAAGAACAATAACGGTCATCGGACAGACGCCAGTGCTGAAAGGCCATGTCATATTTAAAGTAACCTCACGACAGTCAAAGCCGCTTCCGACACACCTCTCACACACCTCATTTTCTCCAGCCCGATAGATGAGCTTTCGCAGGGACGGTGGCAGCATTTGTTGTCGGCTTTCGTTCGGAAAAATAATCATCCTTTTCCTCCGTCGAAAGCTTGTTTCGTAGCGTTTTTTTACAATTTGCCGATCTATGGCACCAGTTCCCTATTTTTCTTTGTGAACTAAAAACCACAAGAGGAACCTTGTTGCAGACGGCTCAAGAATCGTTGGATGCCTGACTAGAAATGGCCGTCTGGCGGGGAGCATTTCTTGAGGTAGGAGATATAGGTCTTTCTATAAAAGAAATCTATATAAACTTCTAAAGACGGACAAGCAATTTGTAAAACTAACTCAGAAAGAGTTGTAAACACTGTAAAAACCCCATTCTGATTCCATGCATGCAGTTTGTAAAGCATAGAGTTAGCATTTTTTTTCATATATTTTCAATGTCAGCAGCAAAAGCAACAGTAAGATGCAGCATTTTGAACCTATGTAACTGAGCATTTTTACTGGAATATTTCTTCAAATATATATTTCGCAGCTATTGTTGGAAAATGTTACTTGAAAGAACATCGACGCTTTAGCCCACCTGTTACAAATATTGTCATGACAACTATAAACATTACAAGCGCTGAAAATATATTTCTCACTCTAGTGTAGACAAAACGGTGTATTCTATGTACGATCAGTCAGCAAACTTAAAAGTGGTGTAATTTAATCTGTATTCTTGCCTTGAATACTCGATAGAAGGGTGCGACACAGAACTCAGTTCATTAGTTTGGAAAGAAGAATAGGAGCTCTAATTGAGAAAAAGAAGAGGAAACAGAAATTTTGATATGCAGCTTCAAAGATTATTAAAAAGAGACAGGGACATGAGTCTTATTGGTGAACGTGTGTATGTGTATGCTTTCATCTGTTCATGATTGAAATCAACAGAATGTGTGACAGAAATACATGTTCAGTAGCAAATATGAAAATGTGAATGATGATGTATTATATATAATACATCATCCTTCACATTTCCCTTACTTCAATGAAATCAAAGTGGACAGACTGGTGAGTTCCATTCACGAACTCTCGACGGATGTGAATAGTAGACTGTTTACTTTAACACTGTTAAAGGTAGATGAATAGAAGTTGACTTGCCTTAAGTTAATAAGTGTGGTTTTCTCCACTCAGGATTTAATGAACAGGTATGAGTTACAGAGAGGTATATGACGGATTCATCTGCAGATATTTTAATGATTTTACTTTTTTCTGTTGGTCGAGCTTATTTTATGTATCAATTCCATGTGAGATCACTCAACAAAAAGTTTGTGAAAGAGAGCTATAGGTTCAGTGGAATTTAGGATATAAAATACAAAGTCGAGTACTGGAGTATCTATATATCAGATGCATCGGTATAGGTCATGGATGTGGGTAATAAACAGAAGGTAAAATAAGCGTGAAGATAGAAATATAGGAGTCCATTTGATGGCGTAGATTTATTAGTGTGTTCCGTCCAATATCAACCAAAGAGATGGGATGAAACGGAGAAGTTTAACAGGAGGTTAAGATTTAGATTATTATAAAAGTAGAATGTTAACTGTTACGTATGCATAAGCAGCATTCAACATCTTTTACCATCATAATGACAAGTAATAGTCTGGTTACATTGATTCTATATTCATCAGTAAATGGGAATAAGTTTACATAACCAATATGAAATGTCTTAACGTATGTGCATAAAAATATGTGTATACATGATATGCAAGTACATGTATAAATATGGTTGTGTATCATTATATTATATATGATTATGTATACAAGTTAATAAGAATAGCAGCAGTAGTAGTAGTAGTACTAGTAATGATAATAATGATAATACATTTATATAGCACATTTTTCCATAAACGTACATGTTCAAATGCGCTTTTCCATTAGATTATTGACATTAATGATACAAATAATGAGTATTTACATGATGTAATATATACAGGCCTTTATGCATATATTTATAGTATATTTATTAATATATTTATAATATATTTACATGTTGTAATATATATAGGCCTTTATGCATATATTTGAATAACTTATTGAAGGTGACAATGTGCCAGTCTCTTGGACGACCGTATAGTCGATCAATCACATTGATTGCTTTCCAGCTGGTATAAATTTTACGAATACGCGACAACTTCTTGACAATTAGTTCTGCCATACCGAATCATGCATTTATTCATGGCAAGATAAAAATGTTCAGTTGGCAGTTATTACAGAATTCAACGTACTTGCCATGCAGGAAGTGAATAATGATGACGATAAGATATTGGTATCGCCTAACCATGCTAACGTCAGATATGTTCTATACTGTAAAACGAGGAATGTTCGCGTGCATTTTAATTTCGCGAGCGCCAAGATTCGCGAAAATTTCATGCCACAAAAGATGACGTCGGCTCCAATTCGCGAAAATTTAATGCCGCGAATATATCATGTTTTACAGTATCCAAATCTTTTCAAGAGGCGGGAGTACAGTTTGCATGTATACATATATATTACATATATCAAGAGTAAAACACTCTTGATATCTATTTACTACACACCGACGCAGAACTTGCATATTTTGATAAATATATATGTATATGTATATGTATATGTATATATATATATATATGATTGATAATGCTGAAACATTTTGTCGCTTATCATAAATATGTTCGACTGAAATTGGAGTGAGATAGATATCAAGAGTAAAAACACTCTTGATATCTGTTTACTACAAACCGACGCAGAACTTGCATATTTTGATAAATATATGTATATATATATATATATATATATATGTGATTGATAATGCTGAAACATTTTGTCGCTTATCATAAATATGTATATATATATATATATATATATATATATATATATATGTATATAACGAAGAATCCAGTAAAAACTAGCAAACTAGTAAGTAGTTTATTGTACTCGAATTTTCGGTGGCCTCCACCTTCTTCAGGAGTCTACGTATATCTAACTCATTCTTTATTGGCAAAGAAAATGCATTACTAGTTTATTTCTGGATTCTTCGTTTTATTATTGGAGCCAATACGTGAATTCTCAACATGTTTATATATATATATATATATATATATATATATATATATATATGTGTGTGTGTGTTTGTGTGTGTGTGTGTGTGTGTATAAAATTTGGAGAAAAGTTACGGAAGTTACTTGCTTCCTATGATGATGTGTTAATGGTGAATTACTACCGAATATAATATACACCGAATGACAACGAAAGGACATTTTAAATACTTTCACATTTTTTAAACACTTTAGTAACAATGGACCACACATTCACTTTCATTCAACAGCTTGCATGTCTATCTAGCCAATGGAGCTGACAAAAATGTTTGGAAAGAGTTAATCAATGTTAAAATGTCCTCTCTGCCTTCCTCTGTGCTGGTGGATTAGCCCGTCTGTTGGACAAAATAATTGAGATAAACGAAGTGTTTGTATATTACTATTGTTTGTATATTACTATTCTGTGTATCATTGCTAAACACAATTTTATATGTCGTAACTTACATGCATAGTTGAAACATTAATGTTTAAGCTTATAGATATGAATATCATTCATTTTTCTATGTTGTTTACTTATCGGTTATGTAGATAAGTATAATGTTATATTTTGCTGATTGAAATGAGATTCGTCTAATGAAATGAAATAAGTACACGACATGTGATGGTTTGGAAAACGCAGACTACACGAGAGCTATGAAGCTGAGCTTTTTGGGCATATGACATTTCAATCGAATGGGACTTTCACAATAAGCCCGATCAAATTTTAGTAATGGCTGCCATCTATATAAAAGCCAATTATTACCTCCGACCGATCACATAGCTCATCATCCCGCATTAGTGTATTTTAATGAGTGTGAGCGTGCCTGCGTTTATATGTATTCATTAACGGAGCATTAGGCCCAGCAATAATTGTTGTTGTTGTTGTTGTTGTTGTTGTTGTTGTTGTTTTGTTATCGCATGGTACAGATACGTATGATCAGCATGCTCACATAATAACAATGCATCTAACGCTACTCTTAAGCCATAGTTTAACAACGTATGTATCCACAAAGGTTTATAGACTATTGCTTTAGTGCTTTTAAACTGTAGCGAGAAGGCTATTATTTCGAAATTGATATAGAGGGAATATCGTATGCAACCAATTTTGTGCTTTCCCTAAATTAAACGTTTGCGGTCTTTATCCGTGAAGTGGACAAAAGAGTTAGACCTGTTCGGGTATTGCCCTTCTGTATAATAGTAGTCACTCAATATAGCACTTTGACTCCAGCGCATGCCCACAAAACATTGATAATTGACACCATCGACGGCGTGCATTATTTCCAATTAGTTGCATGGTAAATTCATTATTGGCGCTAATGTAATTTCATGTCCAGCGAAGCTTACGACCGATTTGCGCAGAGCTATAGTGGCGGCAGGGATAATTTTATGAATTTGGGGCTGACTCACTAGATTGGAAGCAATGCACGATTGATCGCGCTCTGCTTGATATCAGCAGTGGGATGATGATGAATATTTTATTTCTGTTGTGTGAAATATCAGATATACATGTATGTTATAAAAATATATTATCATTATACACATGCATTATATACATGTGTTTGTATGTATGCGATATATATATATATATATATATATATATGTCTAACACAACGCCGATTATCCTTCCCTAAGGAGAGGAGGAAATCGCGTCCCGGGATGGGTAATGGGTCCGTTAATACATCACCACTCTCCGGGGTTAGAAAGTTTACATGAACCACCAAATTAAAGGAAGAATTATTTAGATAGCAAAATAAAGGACTTGGAAACTTGCTTTATGAGGTATGTGTCACTTTATTTATTATATTCCAAACAATGGAATAAAACCAAAACGTTAAAACATGTCCAACAATCACATTTGAATTCTCATGTCCAACACTCATACATAGCAAATTACTTGTGTCAATAATTGACTAGTTGTACATGTAGAGAAATTACAATTTGTCAGCACTGGTAATTATAAAGGGGAAGGGCAGGATAGGGAATGGGAGGGCAATTAGTACAATTGAAATGGGTTAAAAGGGGTGGATTGAGTACTCACATGCAACGCGAAAGTCCACGTGGAAAGAAATAAATGAAATACTTTGCGAGATGCGCTGCAGTCTTGAACTTGGTTGCACTTAATTCAGTTGGGTCGATTCGCGATTCTGGCTCCTCCGGGGCATTCAGGACAGGAACATTTCAGGAACAACTCAGGAACAATTCAGGAACAACTCAGGAACAATTCAGGAACACATCGGGAGCAAATCGGGAACAAATTGGGATCAAATTAATTTCTGGAACTCATTACTTGCAGGACGGTGACGTACATTTAGAATTGCACTTGTGCAAATTCAAGTCCCGTTTCCTCGGCTCGGCGAGACATGAAAAGTTCCCTCTATTTTATTGGTGACTCGATCGGCGGGAAAAGTCCCTTTCTCCTAAATATTGGTGACTCAATCGGCGAAGATCAGTTCCAAAACTTTCTGCTTTCGCAGGGCTTACTTTATTTCAGTTGGAGTCCAAAACTTTGAAGTATTTCTCGCTAAGGGGTTAGTACATATTACTGGCGATGAAGTAGGTGTAGAGGACAGGAGATGGGGCGGCCGAGAGGGGGAAGAGGGATGCCGAGAGTGGGAATGGTAGCCGAGAGTGAGTCGGAAGGGGAAAACATGGGGGATTTATACTTCATTATGCAGTCATAATTACTCCGCCTTAACTGGGTATATGCAAATGAACTAACTAATCCTGGCTTATTACTGGTTCCCTTCTCCTAAATATTCTTTTGGGGGAATGGTCCTAGAGTGCTAAATTTGAATATTAAATCTCCATTGGTCAATTTATCATGATGGACATGTCATGTCACGCATCCTTTGTCCAAAAAGTCCTGACTCTTCAAAAATTGAGCTTACACAACATTTTCTTTGTATTCCCATTGTTTCATAAAGAAGAATAAAGCTTGCACAAAACTGTCTTTCAATATGCATTGACTCTAACAGCTCAGCATTGTCCACGTCCGGAACTTAATAGCCGTAAATAAGTCCATTCCCCAACACGTGAAGCAACAACAAGGGACTACCCTACCGCTCAAGGAAGGGGAACAACCTGAAAACAACATACCGGGCGTATGGGTCTACTGTAAGCATGGGTTGGCTAGGACAGGTGACTCCTTGTCAGGGCCGGATAAAATCAGCTAAGCCTGTTCACATACTATAACTTTTGCTGCATCCATCATAATAACCTCTAGCCTATGTAATTTGGGTGCACTATAAAACATGGGGACATTCACACTTCAAATATAGAAGCCCGATAACCTTTCTAAGTTGGGGAAAAAGGAGTAATAGATGGGTTAATTTTGGTCCTGCTACATATATATATATATATATATATATATATATATATATATATATATATATATATATACATAAACAGTTATATTACGTATGTGTGCGTGTGAGAGAGAGAGAGAGAAGGCGAAGAGTTTGTATATGTTTGTGAATGGTAAATACTCTCACAGTTTCTTATTCTGCATTGATCGCAACAGGTATTCATAGTGGTAGCCCTGTTTGGAACAGCTTTGCTTGGTAAGTTCTCAAGATTGGCAAAGTAGTGGACTCTTAACAGACAGCCCTTCCATTATGATAAGAATCTATCTAGTTCCGATAATAGCATGTGCAAGTTCAGTCGTACAAAGTACGTACATTCTGCCATACAACATAGATTATTACAATCGTTTAATTCAGAGGAACAAGAAAATAGCATGAAGACTTTGCTTAATGGATAAAACCTGACTTACCTCAGATCACTCGATTGTTAACGGTATAGCATTTGATAAGCAGATTTCGTTTTGTTATGAACCACACTCACACTGTACATTCACCCCCATACACACACACACACACACACACACACGCACAAAGTTCTTCTGTCCTTCATTGCCTGTATGATATCATTCTTGTCTTTAAGTCAACCATTTACTTCTTCCTTTTGCATTCTTATGTAACGTGTTTGGTTGGTGACTATCAGTAATTGTAACCACTGATAGAAGCTTAGACCCGTGGTAAAAAAAAAAAAAAAAGAAAAGAAAAGAAAATGAAAAACTACCCATGTGGCTTTAATGAGCAATATGTGATCACTGTAATTGGAAAAAAGTATAACTCTATAATACCACCGCTCAGATTTCATTTTTGGTGTCTTATTTCTTGGGGTGAATTTTCAACCTGCAAATCGTCTCTCAATCTGGTGACACGCAAACTGTCCTCTATGCAGAGGCGGAGGAATCATCGCCATCATCATCATCAGCTCCTGTGCAAACATCTACATCGCCTTTGCTGCCCAGTGAGGAAATCCTCAGGGCGTGCTTCGGTGAGTCCCTTTAAGGTGATCATAAGGGTTCACGTCACGCGTTCGACACCCACGAATAATACAGCCTACGAGTAATACAGGCCATTAGTCATAAAGCCCTTGAGTTATACAGCACACGAGTCATACAGCTGAGTTCGACACTAAGCAATGAGGCCACGAGTCCGATACTACGCAAACGAATCCCACGAGTTTGACACTGAGCAAGCAAGGCCCACACGTTCGACACTAGGCAAACAAGTCCCACGAGACCGATAAGCCCACATTTAAGCGGGGTTCCCACTATCACGATTGGCGCCACGATTGAAATCGTGGTCTTAATCGTGCAGTAAGCGTGATGGTCTTATCAGATTGTATCAGATCTTAAGGTCAATCGTGGCAATCGCGTTAATCGTAGGAAAATTTTGGACGGTTCAAAAATTTTCTACGATTAACACGATTAGTTTTTGATCGTAATCACCGCATCAGATCGTCTAGGATCGTATCCAAACGCAGCAAATCTCTTCTAATCTTGCTTCTTAATCGTGTTGATCGGGATCGACTTTTTCACTTCACTTCCGCTTATTATCATTATTATTTTTTGCCCATTTGGCCTTATTTTACTTATAAATTGATTTATTTTGTATTCTGATAGGTGGTAGCCTGCATCTTTAGATTATTATTTCCAAACGGTACATTGTATAACGGTGTGGGGTTTAATTGTAATTTTTAAGGTACATTATCAAAATCATTTTTTTAAATGATTTCATAAAATGAAAGTTGTATTACAGATTTTTAGATGTTTTCATACATTATGTTAATGATGTTTTCATTAATGAGTTGCTATTACCATTATACAGACACACAAAACAGGATATGGGATAACTTTTGTAACGAAAACAAAAAATGAGCAAAAATAAAATGGCAATTGTATGTCTGCACGTATTGACTCACTGAACGTCAGTACAAAGGTGAGAATAATTTAATGATCGTGCTTGTATGGGTACATATCAAAGGCAAATGGTTAATTTTCAAAAGTATATTACAGAGTATTTCTTTTTGGGGGGTGCAGTATCCTGCAGCTGTTTGTGTATTGTACATAGTAATTGAGAGTTGTTGTTTCATCAGCCATCGTTTGACCCCTTTACATCTATTTTGACACTTTTCAATGTCTTTTTTGTATGCTTGGTAGAGCATAATTTTAGAGGAAAATGGTTATTTTCAACTCTCATTATTACTGCAAATGTAAAAGACCATTGTCGTGGATGTGAGATCACTCGTATGATTATGGCAATGAAGATCACTCTTATTATTATTATTATCATAGCAATATACCCCTAAGAAATAATTTTGCGTAAAACCTCCTTTTTTGTTAAAAAGTGACATCATTTTGATTAAGGAGTCACTTTTCTGTTATGTGTGTGTATCAGTTATGTTAAACATTGTTAAGTAAAACACTAAATCAAGCCGAATAAACCAAACTTTTAATAACCCACGAGATAACGACATTTTGAAATAAAAAGGCATATGATACATACACTTTGCGAATATGAAATCCAACACATAAGCAATACTATCCATTCGGCCAACTTTCTTATACCGAGTGTATATAACACATAATACTATGTTACATAACATTCAAAATGATCCCATCCTCTTTCTTAGCTTTCATTTCATCATATAATTATTTTCTTCATGTATTGGAGAGAAAGGACATTTTGTCTTGCTGGGTTTTTTTTTTCTGGGGAAGAGGAGCAATCATCTGATCTTATGTATTTGGGTTCGTTATTTCATTTTTTTTTTTGTGAGGGGGGAGGGTGAGCATGTCGATTTAATAATCTATTAATTTCTTTACGTTTACTATTAGACGAGGGAATATCTGAGGTTATGGCTGGCCTGGGTGCTGCTTTCTCTCTGATAACATAATCGTCATTAGCAATACTGCAAAGGTTACGTTGTCATCATCGTCAACCTGTCAAGCCTTGCCATCATCAATGGTTGTGGATACAATTAATAGGCCTAATCACTCTGCATAATTTAAGGGAAACAATGAAATCCATCGTCAGCCGGACTATAATATTCCCATTCGGGTCCAATCGCGCCTTAAATGGGGGTCGCTTCTGATCCCGATCGTAAAAGATACCGTATCTTATCTCAGAAGCCCGTATTGGTTCGCGGTATTCATATTGGAACGTATCAGTACGTTGCTGCACGTACCAGATCGAGGATCCTGATCGTAACGGTCATGTTAGATCGGTACCAATCGTGAACTCAATCAGGACAATCCTGTCGGATCGTATTTGAACGGCAGACCAGATCGTGACAGATCGTATCGCTTGAAATAGACCAATCGTGACCATATCGCATCCAAGCGTACCAACACGTATTGACTCGCATAACCTCGTATCCAAACGTGAAATTTCAGACGAGTTCAACAAATTTTCCACGATCAGTTACGAATGTTCAATCGTGGCGTTCGCAATGAATCGCACGATAGTGGGAACCCCGCTTAAGCCCCGTGTTGTAATATCGAACTTGTGCGCCTTGTTAGCCTAATGTCGGACTCATGGGCCTTCACCGAACTTATGGGCTGTATGACTTGTTGTTTGTATGACGCATGGACCTTAATTTACTGTCGAACTCGTGGGCCGTATGACTCGTGGGTGCCGGTCTCGTGAGATTACCCCGACCATTATCATTAGGGCTTCAGGCACGTGGAGTTAAAGAGTCTGATGACTGCGCATGCGCAAAGAAAGCAAATTTATATCGTCTTGAGGCTTTCGCAACCTTGCCCCTCTATCGTGATTTTATGGCAACATGGACGGGTGAACTTCATTATGAAACAATGACAGTATTTGTTGTTGTTGTTGTTGTTGTTGTTGTTGTTGTTGTTGTTGTTGTTGTTGTTGTTGGAAAATGAATGCAAATAAATGAATTGACTGAATTGAATTACGTTTCTTGGATTCATTTTGCTTCTTAATGGCACGGCTATTACCTAACTCTTGAAGCACGATAGGCTTAATGCCTTGAACTCATTTGCAACTCCGGGTGAATTCTACCGCGTACTCGATAAGTTTGAGCTTAAAAGCACATAAATGAAGAGGGGAAACAATTTCTTCAAATAGATGGTAAGCATGAGGAGGAAATAATTTATTTGAAGCAGACGGATTTATCATTATAACAATTTAGAAAATCTTATCGTCATCCTATCATTATGCATGAGCTCTCTACATATAAATAGAAATCATCTTGAGGGTCTTTATGGCACTGATCAGTTAGGGTACTTCAAAACCCCCTTTATGTTTCTTGAACACAAATTGCTATGACTATCAAGACGAGACAAGATTTTTCAGCCATTTTGATGAAATAAACATGTTTCTCTCTAAATGAATGTTATGACAACAAGTAATTTAATATGACAACAAGTAATTTACGGTCAGGGAGCTAGTATTGACATTGATCCAAAGAGACGCATAAATGTGTTTAAAGAATAAGGCAGTAGTACCAGAATATACTAAAGATATGATTATGATAAAAGGATGCTGCATCAAACTTTTGTATTTGCAGACAATGTTACGGAGGGAGCCGTTGATGTGAAGCCCTATCGACCCCTGACCTTCATCTCTCCGGGTTCTGGGGGACAATCTCAAGAACATCAGCTGGTGGTTAAAGTCAAATCACCGACACTACAATCCAAACCAGGTGAAAACGTCTGAAAAACAGCAGTTTTGAGAAAGAGATTTAGATCTCATGTCCAATAAAATGCATATGGGAAGGACAGTGATCATTTCTGTTGACGATTTGAGACAACGCCATAAATATCATCAATGAAAGCTTCAATGCGTGATAGTCCCACATGTGAGAAGTTGTGTCCATTTCTTCAAGAGGTTCAGTGCTCTGTATTTATATAACGTATCCAATTCATAGAGGAGGATCCCTATCAATCACTATCCCATTCAAATACTATATTAGCTATGATCAAAGGAGATTGATGCGACATTCTTACCCAGTATGTAATTGTTTCAAACTCATGTCCGCTAAACAGCAAAACTCTCAGTTGTCACCTATCTGGAACCAAATTCAGTGTGTCGACCTGGTTCGTCCGCCAATGGCCGTACCCATAGCAACGGAGGAAATGGGACGTCACAAACCGACGCACCTGTTTCCTTGAAATCAACTTCTCTCGCATTAATCTCAGCCGTTGACATCACTGTACTGTGCGTCGATGGGTTCCCTCAGCAGCTGAGGAAGGGCGAACACGTTGACGTCACTTTTCCCGCGAAAATTGTAAGTTGCTACCCCCAAAATTTTCGGCAACTTAATTGTGTGTTCATTTTGTCTCACGTAGATATGAACTTTGGCCTGCATATCGATATGAATCACATTCTTGAATGTGTCATGTCAGGCGATCACGACATATTCAAGATCGTGAACCGACCTTAAATATATAGACAAATATCTAAACTTTCTTAAACTCAGGACAGGAAGGTCCTATATATCCCTCTTGCAAACGGCACGAATTTTTGCATGGTTGAAGAATATTGTCTCCAAACATCGTGGGTGAAATCTTTCAATTCAATTCAAATTCCGGTAATACACTTTAAAGTATATAAAAAAAAAGAATGGAAAACTAAAAACTAAGTACTAAGAATAACCGTCTGATTTTTTTTTCGAGGTCCAAATAAATTCTCTGGAAATCTATAGTATCCCCTCCATCATGAAGAAGTTTCCAATTGTATTATTCTGAGGTAAGGTCTGAATAACCTGACTCTACAATATGCCAGCTTATGGGGAAAATATAATTTTCAGGTTTGCAAAAGGGACACGCGAACTTTGAGCCCTGATTTCAAAGTGTTCATTCGGTCAGGAAAAAAAAAAACACGAAATTTAATTTTGCCTCCACATACATTGAAAGAGTGTGCCACAATTTAGAGTATGAAATGATGAGCGTCAATCATGACACATTAAAGATGTTTTTGCTGCTTGAAACTACCACACAACCTGATGAAATAAACAAGTTCTACTCGAATACCAGAGTAAAAAGATAGAAAGAAAGTCCTTTAATAAGGAGCAGTGTAATAAACTGCTGTTCATTGCAGTCATCACCGATCAATATATCGGTTGATGGGAAATAGCTATCGACTGGTTACAGGAAGTCTATACGTATCTATCTGTAACAAATTTTGTTTTCTTTGCAGGACTTTGTCAACGATGTAGCAGTTTGTACGTCTTTGGTAAACGCCAGTGATGTGTAAGTCAATAGTGGATTATTCTTGTAAGCATTGACTTCTTTGAACGCTCGAAAATAGAGATGATTGTTTTTGCTGAGTTATATTTTGTGTTTTTTATCTGTTACTGTCGACAAATTTACAGTAGAAAGCTACTAAACGCAAAGGTAACTGCAACTGTTGTAGTTGAAACACGGAGGTTTTTGATATGCAGAAAAGTTTAAAAAGATTGATTTTTGTTGTTGTTGTTGTTCTAATAGTTTAGAGTAGTTTGATGAGGTGTTTCAGAGGGTGATTACATAGGAAGTATTTGCATGGCTGCAGAAATACATCATTTTTTTGTTTTATAATTTATATTATTTTTAAGGAGGTCGGGCGTCGTGACCTACCTTTTTTTAAACTAGGTTTACAACAGTTTGTTTCACTATGTTATCGAAAAACAATGAGTGACATGATGATATATCAATCGTGTACGCCTAAATATTAGAATGTGAACATTATACAATATAATATTTTAGATGGTTGTGTGTGGGTGTGTGTGTGGGTGTATGTGTGTGTGTTTGTATGTATGCGTGTGTTCAAACATTAATCGTCTCTAGCGTTGTGGCTCGTTTACAGGGATTGGTGGTGGACAACAAACGACTGCAGAGCAGTGTATGCTACCTTCACCCACGTGACCTGTCGATGCGATCAACTGACCACCATTGCTCTGAAGCGGGCTCCAAAGGTTGTTGCTGTTTTTTATGTTGCATTTTTTTTCTCTCCTTCCTTTTTCCTTCTCCAGTATTGACCTCGGTGTCTACTTAAGGTTTTGGCATTGCTCGCCCTTGTAATGTGTCATTTAAGAATGAATGGAAAGGGTGTGTTGCGAAGATATAGGAACCTATACTAAGGCATACATTACTCGGATTAAAATCTACTTGTTTGTGTGCATGCATTTGTTCGCGTCACGGCGTCTATGACAAAAGCACGTAACAAAGAGAATGGGATCCAGTGACAAACGGAGGGTCTATCACTAAATAGATGAAAATTTCAGATAAAGGCAGGAAGGACAATATTGAGATAAAGTGAGATAAACGTTAACCCCTTAAAGAAATGAGACCGACATTTTGGCGTATATGAAGGAACTGTGTGCAGTTAATTTATTATTCTATTCATAGGTGTATCTATAGTGTCAATTTTTTTTCAGCACTGTAATTACCTATTTCCGACTTAATTCTTTTTTTTTTCTAATAATTTACTGATTTATAATTTAGGAACCTTATTGTTTCGTCAAAGACTTATCATGACTTCACCACATCTAAGCTAGATATGAAAGTATGCGTATGCATAGTCATTAAAGAAATATAATAGACACATGCATTTACACATAAAGGCACAAACACGCAGACGCAAACACCTTAACTGCCCACTAACTTCTTTGACCATCTCTTCTCCATATTATGTCTCCCCCTCCCCCCCCCCCATCTCTCTCTCTCTCTTTCTCTCTCAGCACTACAAGCTCGAAGGTATTTACCTCCTCATCTCCCATATTGTCGAGAAATGTTTGGGCGCCTTGTCGGTAATTTGTGTCCTCATCATGATGATGGTCTTCTTCACCAGCGGGTTAGTGGAAATATTTCATTTCCTTGGTATCAGCGAAGGGCAATAAGCTCTTAGTTTGGATTGAGATGGAGCTGCAGGTTTCCAGCTCTTTCGTGAGATAATGAGAAACCTCTTGTGAAATATGAAAGAGCATACAATGCTCAGAGAAATCCAAAGTTTATTTGATAAGAAATTGTTTTGAAATGGCTGAAGTATCCAAAAATAAAGAGATCTTAATACAAGGTGGGGCCCGCCTTTTATTAGGACTTTTAAGAGTAGGCAAATTAGCCTTGAAGCATTTTGCTTGCTCGAATTTAAAAGATACTAAAGGAATTCATAGTCTATGTTTTATTAGTGACAATTTTGAGCAAGGAATAAGGGTTTCCATTGGTATTCAAACCAGAGACCTCCGGATCTCTAGACCGGAGATCTACCGACTGAGCTATGGAAAGCCCTATTCTATTTGTTCATTCAATAAACCTTTGTTTTATATATATATATATATATATATATATATATATACATATGTACATGCACTTTCATATAAGCTGTTGTATATGTCCACCATGTTACGTCACTAACCTCTGACATTCAATTCCTGATCAATTTTAGCGCCTTGGAGTCTCAGCTGGCCAAGATACAGATCTACATAGCCGTCAGCATCGGGGCTGCTCACATTACGTCCCTGGTAGGGTTCAGCTTTACCAGTAACTTGGTGAGTTGATTATCATCCTAGTCATCTAAACACCTACAGTGCAAACAGGACACCCACTATTACTATTACTATTACTATTACTATTATATTACTATTACTATTACTATTATATTACTATTACTATTACTATTACGGATTTTCCCATGGATCTCAATTATACAGTGCTGTAATTACACTTAAACATGGTCACCCCCATGCCGTGTTGACGTTTTTATATACTGAGTACCCTTTTGAACCTTATCCCAACTATAAACCAGTTCGAAATTTATTAGCAATCGTTCAAAATATTGAAGGACACCAAGTTTTAAACCATCCAGATGAAACAGTTGTAAAGCTACATGTATATCACCCACTAATGTAATCCAACTTGTTTTTGTGTTAACAAGCACCCTTACAATGTTTAGAATGTTCTGTCACAAGGCAAGGCAAGGAAACCTTTCAGTTAATGTCCATGACATTGCCCATCACAACTCTGTCTCATTATATTGCTTAATCTGCTCATGCACAGAATGTGTAACTTCAAACTGGCTTATTGAGCGAGCTCCAGGACCAAATATTAAACTGGCCATATTGCACTCTTTCTTATCATCCTTCTCGAATAGATATGAACTTTCTTACCTTTTTTTGAATGAATATCTGTCTATAACTGTGATGCGCCTTGAACAAGGCTAATACCAATAAAGAGGTCCGCAGCAAGTTATCGCTCTCAGATCAAGACATGGCTTCCCAATCGTGGTCTTTTGCAACATTGTTGTGATGGTTTGGGTGCGATCTGCCAGGAATGGAGCGGAACATTTTGATTGTCATGATGTGGTGATTGGGTTGAGTCGTGACAAATTGGGACCTTGTCCGGGAAAATGAACAGACAAGCCGTTTTCTTTCGCATGTTCCATGCGGATTGTGGTGAGGACTCTCACGTCTGGTTGTACACGTGTGCTGTAAGTACGTAGTGTATAGCGTCGATGGTGTATAGGCTCATGTCGTATCGGGCCTATGTACCTGCTTGCATGTAGGTTCTGTTAGGCCTCATGCGTTTTGGTGAGGACTCTCACGTTTGGCTGTACACGTTTGTTTTTAGTATGTAGACAAGTGTATAGCGTCGATGACAGGCTTATGTATTGGGCCTGCATTGTTTGCATGTTGGTTTTGACAGGCCACATGCGTTTTGGTGAAGATTTTCACGTTTGGTTGTGCACGTTGTGTATAACATTTATGCTGCGTAGGCTTTGGCGGTCATTGACTGTGTTTGTAGTTTTCAGACTACATTTTGTGTGAAGGCCTAGTGCAGATTTTGGTGAGGATTCTCACGTTTGGAACGTTTGTCGTTTTTGCATGAAGGTCTTGTGTAGACCGATTCAGTTGTGTGCGTATATAGTGCATAGCGTGGGTATTGCGCATTGGGCTCGCACGTGTTTTGTAGTCGCAGACGGTCGGTCTAGCGCGTCGTGTGTAGGGCTAGTGCAGTTTGTGAGTGTGCGTATGCTGGATGTGTATGTGTGGGGGCTTGCGTACACATTGGGTGATTTCAAGTTCGGTGCTAGTGCTAGTGCTAGTGCTAGCCCCCGAATAACAGCGTTAAATCGAGCTCCAACACCGACGGTCAGATTAACGAGGCGATACCGATCAAAATTATCGATCACCAGCACTAGGTGTTGGAATCACAGCACCGCGAGCTCCGCGGGAATTGCGCGACGAAAAAAGTAATTACGCGTGATTACAGTAAAATATTTAAAGATGTAGACAAAATTGCTTAGTTTTAGAGACATAGTGAGGAAGACAGATTAAAATACCACAAATTTCATCCACTCCCCAAAATACAACTATCTTAATTTTCTCCCAGGCTCCGATTTATAAAGCCATGTCGAGAGTGTTCGTGTACGTTTAGTGGGCGACCACCGCATTAGCATAGACTTTGCACGTAAAACGTGCATCTATAATGGACGTGAATATGAGTCTCGCACGGCAACGCTAACACCAGCACCGAACTTGAAATGAAGAAAATGTTAATCCCTAGGGGCTAGTGTTAGTCTATGGGGAAAAAGCACGTAAATCGCTAACACAATCGGCGGAGCTCGGTTCAGCAGACGACATTCAACACCGAGCCCAGCACCAGCTACCGGAAACACGTCATAATTTTGAGGTCAACTCCCAACACCGACGTGATTTCAAGTTCGGTTTTAGCGCCGGTGCTAGTGCTGAGATAGCACTAGCACTAGCACTAGCACCGAACTTGAAATCACCCATTGGCTACGGGTCACGCCGAATTTTCTGGAAGATTAGCCTCGGTTAAAGGCTTTGATATATTTTCCTTAGTTTGCACAATCGTGCTATGTGGTCGTTTGTAGTGAGTGTGTATACTCATTCTATGTCCTTAGATCACATGCTAATGTGATGTCGTGGTGTTCTGATTGTATGCCTGATTCGAAGGCTTAGGGATTTTGATGTTTTCTGCTTATCGTAGAAAATTTTTGCCTGTTCTGCGCGTGTGACTGGGTTCATGCATACATGTGTACTCATATGCAGTGCATTTCTTTTGTTAAGGCTTTGTAGTTTTGTGAGGATTTGTGACTTCTTGCAAGTTTTGATTTTGATATTCCCACAATGGCTGATGTCGTGCAGAGCTTTGTTGATGAACCCACTCAGGAAGGTTTTAATAACCTGAGGAAGGCAGAACTGGTGGAAGTTGCTCGAATTTTAGAAATCCCGATCAAAACATCGGATCGAAAAGCAGAGATCAAGGACACAATTTCGGAGTTTTTTACCAATACTGGTATTTGGCCTGCCTCTTTGTCAGAGGATGAAGCAGGGACAGATGATGGTGAAATTATTACACCTTTGGTAACCCCTGCAGAAAGTGAATTGAAGAAAATTGAGATCCAGCTTCGGATGAAGCAGCTGGAAGTCGAGGCAAAGAAAATAGAACTCGAAATCAAGTCAATCGATGCAAAATCGAATGAACCTTCTTCCAGCAGTTCAGCAAAGTCATCAAAATTTGATGCATTAAGGCAATCTCAGTTGGTGCCGAAATTTCGTGAAGACCGGGTAGAAGAGTTTTTCCAGCACTTTGAAAAAGTGGCTGTGAGTTTAGAATGGCCCAAGGAAGTGTGGCCGACATTGATACAGAGCTCGCTGGTAGGGAAGGCCCAAGAGGTCTATGCGTCTCTCACTATCCAAGAGTGTTCTGACTATGAGAATTTGAAGAGTTCCGTGTTAAGGGCGTACGAGTTGGTGCCGGAAGCCCACAGGCAACTGTTTCGGAATTATAGGAGAAGGGATGATCAGACATTCGTTGATTTTGTGCAACACAAGCAGACCCATTTTGAACACTGGTTAAGGTCGTCTGGTGTTGATGATTTCCACAAACTGAAAGAGTTGGTGTTGTTAGAGGAGGTGAAGAGGTGTGTTCAGCCAGATCAGCGGCAGTACCTGGAGGAAAGGGAAGTGAATGGTGCCAGGAGAGCTGCTGTCCTCCTTGATGAGTATGTGCTTACCCACAAGGGTACTTTCAAACTTTCTTCAAGCAAGAAAGGAGGCCAGGGTGTGCCAAGAAGAGGAGCTGTTGCTCCAAGCATTCCCAAGCCCGATCTTGATCAAAAGCCGAACAAGGCTTGCTTCTATTGCAAGAAGGACGGACATGTGATGTCAGCTTGCTGGAAGTTGAAGAAGAAGCGAGAAAAAGAGGGGATTAGCAACCCCAAAGCATTGCCAGATGCTTTTGCTATCACTCGCACAGAGCATCTGCCATCGTTTGAACGGGTGGCAGAGAATTACAAACCTTTCATATCTTCAGGGTATGTTAGTTTGACGCCTGATAGTGAGCAGGTTCAGGTTCACATTTTGAGGGATACAGGAGCATCACAGAGTCTCCTGTGTGCAAATACATTGCCATTTTCGGTTGAATCTTCTGTGGATTCAGAAGTGTTTGTGAGGGGAGTTGAAGGTGGGAGTGTCCGAGTGCCTCTTCATAATATCGAATTGAAGAGCGATCTTGTCAGTGGCTCAGTTGTAGTAGGTATTTTGCCTACATTGCCAGTCGAAGGTGTCACCTTATTGCTCGGCAATGATATCGCTGGAGAGAAGGTTTTGCCTCACTTTCTCCCAAGTAAGACACCCGTGGTTGACGAAGCCACAGAGAAATTGGTTCAGGATATGCCTGATGTGTTTCCCTCATGTGCTGTTACCAGGTCAATGGCTCGTGAACTGGAGAAAGAGGAGCAAGAGGATATCTTGGCTGATACTTTCTTCTCTAGACTTGAAGAGTCTAACAGCAGTGATGATGCACATATGGACCATGGTCAAATGTCAGAGATTTCTCGTCAGAGTCTGGTTGAATTGCAGGGCAAAGACCCTGAAATAGTGCGTCTTGCACAGTCACTTGTACCTGAGGATGAGGAAGTGAATGAAACTGTGAAGTTTTACAAGAGGGATGGTATCTTGATGAGGAGGTGGCGCCCTCCTGATGCCACAAGTGATGAGGATTTTCGAGATATTCATCAAGTAGTGGTACCAAAGATGTACCGGAAGGAGATCATATCTCTTGCCCATGAAGCACCATTGGCAGGTCATTTGGGGATCAACAAAACCCAAGAGAAGGTGCTTCGATATTTCTTCTGGCCAGGTTTGCGACATGACGTCGCAGAGTTTTGTCGGTCTTGCCATGTGTGTCAGGTAGTTGGCAAGCCAAACCAGAAGATTCCCCCTGCCCCTTTAAGGCCAATTCCGGCCTTCGAAGAACCGTTTAGTCGGGTCATTGTGGATTGTGTCGGTCCTCTTCCAAGGACAAAGTCGGGTAATCAGTATTTGCTGACGATGATGTGTGCATCTACCCGCTTCCCCGAGGCAATTCCATTACGGACAATTACTGCCAAGAATGTCAGTAAAGCTCTTGTGAAGTTCTTCACAATGGTAGGACTTCCAAAGTGTGTTCAGTCAGACCAAGGGTCTAATTTCACATCCAAAATCTTCCAACAGGTGATGAGTGAGTTAGGTGTAGAATGTAGGAACTCAAGTGCTTACCATCCACAGAGCCAGGGAGCTCTTGAACGCTTTCACCAAACCTTGAAGAATATGATGCGTGTGTACTGCAGTGAGCATGAGAAAGAGTGGGATGAGGGTATTCCTCTCCTCTTGTTTGCAGTTCGAGAATCGGTCCAGGAATCTCTTGGATTCAGTCCTTTCGAGCTGGTCTTTGGGCACTCAGTTCGTGGTCCCTTGAAGATCTTGCAAGAAAAGATCTTGGTTGAGCCAGAGTCCAACCTATTGGACTATGTGTGTCAGTTCAAGGATAGACTTTCTTGTACTCGTGAATTAGCTGCAGGTCATCTGAAGGCAGCTCAGTCTAACATGAAGAGACTGTTTGATCGGAAGGTGAAAGAAAGGCATTTTGAGCCTGGTTCTAAGGTTCTTGTGTTGCTCCCTCTTCAAGGAGATGCCTTGAAGGCTAGATATGCAGGGCCGTATGTGGTTGAGAAAAGAGTGAGTGATGTCAATTACATCATCCTGACACCTGATAGGAGGAAGAGGAGAAGACTCTGTCATGTCAACATGCTAAAGGAGTATGTTGAAAATGTAGAAGAGGCTAATGAAAAGCCTGTTGCTACGGTTGGAATCGGTTGTGAAGTGGATGGTGAAGACAGTGAGAGTGATGATGTGGAAATTCCGCAGTTGATGTTGAAGAATTCTGAGGTGTTAGCAAATTTATCTGACACATTATCTCATCTTCCAGGAGTAGAGAGAGCTCAGGTGATGGATGTAGTCCATGAGTATGAACACCTCTTCAGTGATGTACCAGGTCGTACTAGTGTGGTGGTGCATGATGTTGATGTGGGGGACTCCTCCCCTGTCAAGCAACACCCATATCGTGTGAATCCATTGAAAATGGATGTTCTGAGGAAGGAAGTTCAATATATGCTTGAACATGACCTTATTGAGCCCAGTAAGAGTGGATGGAGTTCTCCCTGTGTGTTGGTTCCAAAGCAGGATGGTTCTTTGCGTTTCTGTACGGATTACAGGTTGCTCAATTCGAAAACAAAGTCGGACTCGTACCCTTTGCCCCGCATCGATGATTGTATTGATTGCGTAGGGAATGCCAAATACGTCAGTAAGTTTGACCTTTTGAAGGGGTACTGGCAGGTTCCCCTCAGTGAAAGAGCGAAAGAACTGTCTGCATTCGTGACTCCTGACGGATTCTTCCAATACAAAGTGATGCCGTTCAGGATGAAGAACGCGCCCGCTACATTCCAGAGACTCATCAACACCGTCACGTCTGGCTTGGTGGGATGCGAGGCGTATCTCGACGACATCATAGTGTACAGCCATACATGGGAGGACCACCTTCTGAGAGTCAGAGCACTGTTTGACCGCTTGACCAGTGCCAACCTTACGGTGAACTTGAGGAAATGTGAGTTCGCCCGAGCAAAAGTCGTGTTCCTGGGTCACATTGTGGGACATGGTTCCGTCAAGCCTGTTGAAGCAAAGGTGGAGACGATCCTGAACTTTCCCCGCCCACAGAGTAAGCGAGAGCTGAGACGATTTCTGGGCATGACTGGCTATTATCGGAAGTTCTGCCATAATTTCGCTGATGCTGCAACACCGCTCACCAACATGTTGCGGAAAGATTCGCAGTTCGAGTGGTCAGATGACTGTCAAGTTGCTTTCAACCGGCTGAAGGCAATGCTAGCGAGTTCTCCGGTTCTTGCAGCGCCGAACTTCGACAAGCAGTTCATTCTTATGGTGGACGCGAGTGACACAGGAGGAGGAGGAGCCCTGATGCAGAAGGACGACAACGGAGTTGACCATCCCGTCGCGTACATGTCCAGAAAATTCAACAAACATCAGCGACGGTACTCCACTGTCGAGAAGGAGACGTTAGCGCTCGTCATGGCTCTTCGTCATTTTGACGTGTATCTGAACACTACAAAGTATCCAGTGCTGGTGTACACAGACCACAATCCGCTTGTGTTCCTGTCGCGAATGAGGAACAAAAATGGACGCCTAACCAGATGGGCGCTAGTGCTACAGGAGTACAACCTCGTGATACAGCACGTACGTGGAAAAGACAATGTCATTGCAGACGCTTTGTCCCGTGGATAAGATAGAAGTACGCATATTTCCACGGATAGGACAAAAGGACACAGATGTGCTTATTATCCATAGATAATAAGACTGGTAATGACTTGGAAACATGAACAATACGAGACAAAAGAAATGTGTTTCCATGCATTTGTAAGAAAATTATATTTCTCATGTTGAAGAAAGAGTGTTATTGATTGCTTTGAAATGATGACACAAACATTGTGTACACTGCTTTAATTTATTCTTTTTGTTCTTGTCTGCAGGGAAAAAGACAGCATGTTTTCCAAATTGTCATGATTTTTGCACCAAAACAGGGCAAAATCATTTCAAGTGATATAGCATGAGTTTTGCTATGTTTTATGCTTTATATGGTGAAGAAAGGGGTTTTCAGTAATACAGCATATTTTGATACAGGGTATAATGTAGACATTGTATTAATTGGAACTGCAAATTAAGTTGCATTGCTGTTTGCAAAAAGCACACACAAGCACACAAAAGCTGTTGTTGCATTTTTTTTCAAATGCTTAATCTGCAAGAGTTGGAATTTGTGGCATCACAGAATTGACTAATTATACACATTTTCCATAGCATAGATATCGACTGAGTGAAATTATGACACTATGATATTCATAATGTTGTGAATGTGTAAGGTTCATGAGACCATACAGGTGTACAGACATAATCAGGTTATATTCATGTGATATCTTGTTTCAGAAACAGAGAGAGTATAACAGGTGTTCATAATTGCATTGTTTTGCTATACGCTAGTCACTGTACATGCATTTATTGTCTTGAGGAACAAAGCTTTACAGTATTTGAACAGAAGTGTCAAGAAATTAGAAATGTAGAGATGTTTGTCAGACCAAACAGTTGAGCTGAACGCGTTGTTATGTCAGTTTTCATCAAAGGTCAGATTGCTACAAGCTCACCATGTAAAAATGGTTACTAAGTATAGTGAATGGAAGATTACTTCTGTTATTGGTGACATAATACAACAACAAAACCGTATAAAGTTCAGTATTCAACCTGCATGATTGTCAGTGTATGCAGGTTAATCAGTGATATGTGTAGCGGTTTTTCTCAAGCATATGCACATCAAGCTAAGAGAGAAGTTTGATATGTCCATACTTATGGTATATTGTTTCATGATACAATTACAGTGTATTTTGTTCTGAACCAGCAGCATTTCTTAGATTTCGACTAGGTGTTGAAATGTTTGGCCATTTGATACTCATAAGCATTTCAGGAAAGCTTAAGAGAATACATGTTTCATGATTTATGACCAAGCAGAAAAAAAAAAAAGAAGAAAAGAAAACAAGGAATGTTGTGGTTGTAAAGTTTTGCGCGTATACGCACATGCTTGTTCCGAGCAGGTAGTGGATCTATATTTAGACTTAGCCTACGCTCAAGAAAGGTTTTGATAAGGCTCATTAAGTCTGAGCTTGTTTATGTGAAGAATCCACTTTAGTGTATGAACACACAACTGTGCATTTTTTATGTATCGTGTTTCGGAACATGTTTGTAACGACTGTTTGCAGTTTGACTGGAAAGTTCTTCCATAACTTCCCGTCTTAAGGGGGGAGATGTGATGCGCCTTGAACAAGGCTAATACCAATAAAGAGGTCCGCAGCAAGTTATCGCTCTCAGATCAAGACATGGCTTCCCAATCGTGGTCTTTTGCAACATTGTTGTGATGGTTTGGGTGCGATCTGCCAGGAATGGAGCGGAACATTTTGATTGTCATGATGTGGTGATTGGGTTGAGTCGTGACAATAACTAAAACATTTTTTATACTTTTCAGAGCGTCTGTTCGGCTGTAGCGGCTGTTCTGCAGTACCTATTTACCGTCTACGCGATCTGGCTCGTCGTACATACAGCCGTTCTCATGCATACGTGCTACGTCCACGGAAAACCGCGGGAATCCGCACTCATTGCAGTGAAGGTGCCCAAGGGTGAAAACACGGAGAAGGTTGGCTTGGTCCGGATCTTTCTAGCTGCTTGGGGTAAGAGAAATTTGGTCTTACCACTTTGGAACCACTTTAGAAAGTCTTTAATCATTTCTACACTCTATGCAACCATAGTTTATCTACATCCGATCGTCGCGTCCTTGTCCATGCAATAGGATTACAGCCGTATTCATGAGAACCAGTATATGATTTCGACACTTAAATACATCTTTATATCCAAGTCCACAGTAATATATTCCACTATGCTGTGAGTGAAATTGTCTTTCATAAGTCTCCTGTTAAAATTTTATTATTAGTTATCTACAAAATGGAAGAAATAAGAAAAACCTTTGGCTTTTTTTTTTAACTGACTAAATACAGTACTGGGATGCCTCCCCCCCCCCCCCCCCACCTCGATATGTTTCCATGCTATGACTATTATGTTCATTTAATGAGTTTTATCTGGAATTGTATATACAGCACAACAATGATGGAAAATCGATGGCAGTATTTTTCGCTTCCATTAAAGGGCGTTTTTACAAAATCGGCCCCTTCTTTTCAAACACTTAATCATCTCACAAGAACCGAGCAATATGATACTTATACTTGAACTATGGGCAAGGGAAACTATGCATAGGTTCACAAGATGAGACGAATGGAAATTACGTCACAAATATTCTCGTTCGACGCAACAGGTGCTCCTCTTATCGTAATGGTGATACTCTTCACGAAGATTCCCTACGCCTTCGGGAGCCCTGAGAGGTAGGTGTACTCTCACTATACGAATATCTATTGAAAGGAATTTCAGGGAGGTATAGGTGTACCTAGATTTCATCGGGTATTTTTGTGGTCGAGATTTAGGTCCGTTTAATGGACCTCAATCAGGGCTGCATTATGAAACAAAACGCAATGATTCATTATAGCAACAATCTGCTTATAATAGAGAAATCATCGTTTTTCAACCTTTGACCTGTGCTGGTCGTCGCGTTAATCAAGCCGGTAGTCGCTTTATTCATCCTGTAAATAAATGCGTATAAGTTTAATTTATACTTAAACATGACTGCTCTATATACAGGAAAGTTATCTTTGCAGATTTGACAGTCAAGAGGATGATTAAAATTCAATATTGGTCATTTTATTTTCTCAAGCTGTTGGCTGCTGTTTACCGAGCTGGTTTACAAGGCATTCCTTGCATCAGTCTGGTTCGCTGCGATGGTAAGAAGTAACCCAAATGATACCTAACTGATCTATTTAAATCGGAGGGACAAGGTTACGTCGGTATATGACACTTGATTTAGTTATACGCATTTCAGGAGCATGTATTCTGTACGTGATTTTGCTAATTATTATTATCATTTTTTTTTTTTGGGGGGGGGGGATGCATGTTTACCTTACTCCGTTTTCTCATTCAGAAGTCTGTTTGGGCCGATTTTTATCAACAAAGAAACCATAAGGTGTAATATGTTCGCAATATTTTTGAAATGACGTCATTACTTTCCATGCAATCGAGACTTCAGTTTCTGATTAATTTTTTTCGAATGATCTTCAGCGGCTTGAAGAAATGAAGAATAACAAAAGAAAACGTACATTGTTCCCTCCAGGTGAATTTGGTGCTGGCTTGTGTCACGTGTTATTACTTTCGGAAGACTGAAAGCCAATCCAAGGCTAACGATGACCAATACACCATGTGGCTGGACCGATTGTGGAACAGACTGAGGTACGGACTTGAATTTCCCGCCAAAATAATTTCAACTATTGGTCATGTGACTTTCAGAAACGTAAGGCAGTCCGTTGTTCTTATGTTGCTCCCTATGCCTCTTCACTTTTTTTCTCGACCTTTTTTTTTTCCTCTGCATCATCCTGTCACACTCCTTTATCATTATTATCATCTTATATAGTAATTTCTTCATCATCACTAAAATCATCCTCTTCATGGACATCGTCATCTATTCGTTCTGTTCCATCTTCAAAATCTTCACTATCTTCACAGTAAACTTTACACAGGGGTCCGTATATCGTAAATAATTTTCAAATCAATAGGTACTTTTGCGCTGATCGCCAGTATACGGTTTTTCAATGGCAATAAAAATAAATGTTGATCGTTAAGTGTTCTGGGATTATTTGTCCTATCTAGGCTGTACCTGCCATCTTCGGTAGTCCTCACGTTCACTTTGGCCACGACTTGGACGTTCCACGCCCTCTACAAGATGAACCCACTGATGACGTACGAATACTTGTTCCAAGTATTCAACATGTCCCAGGTAAGCTGCGTGCCACTGACCATATATTATGAGGGCATCCTAATATTATCCTTCTGTTATATTTCACCTTTGAGAGAAGAAAAAACTAAAAGAATCTGCACAGTGACGTCTGTAATAAAAAGGTAATGTAGTCATAGCGATCTCTAAAATGTATGCCCTGTAAAATAAAATGCGACGTCAAGGAAGGCTTACTTATGTAAGTATCCTCACGTAACACTATCATTATTGTCTTGTCATTTTCCCTGAGTGTGTAGTTGTACGAATAATAAAATTGCATATCCATGGCTTACAAGAAAAGAATGACCGTTGCACTGATTATTTGCACAATACAAGAGATATGAAAAAAATCACAAAATATAATGGTGATGTTTCCATGATTCATATTACCTTTTTTTTTTTAAAGTTGTGAGGGTAAGAAACTGAAATGTTTTTACCTTCACTTTTTAGATGTAACATGATGGGAAATGTTGTTCACCATCATTGTTCAACATTTTAAAAAATGCTGTTTTCTCTCTTTTTGTTTTGTTTTGTTTTGCCGATGACGGACATTACTTTACTTGTCATCAGATTTTTGATAAGTCTATCATTTTTAGTTATCACGATATTCTGTGCTTTGATTTTCCGCAGGGTACACTAATGTTCGTGCTCTTCTGCATGCTTAACCCAGAGGTAAATCAACACTTCAAATTCAAACTTAAAAACTTTGTTTTAATTTTCTCATTACTTTGTTGTCTATACTATGTATGCAATATTGCCAATGATGATATTGCCTGTTGTTACATACTCCAAGAGACAGATTACTTTGGTATACTATCATAATCATCAAGGAGGTGCTGTGGTTCAGTGGATGACATCAGAGAATATCATTCACGCGATCTCTGGTTCGAGACTCCTTTCTGCAGCGGTTGTGCCCCTTGACAAGACACCTTATCCCCATCATTTGTTGCTTCCGAAGTGGCCATGTGAAGCAATTTCATAATCTACGTTTAAATTCAAATCAAATTGGGATCATTTTGATATATTGTCATTATCACCATTAGTATCATTGTTCATGTGTTGTTGTTTTTTAACCAGGTGCGCACAGTCATCTACCGTCGGTCAAGAAGCCGCTTGACCAATGACAGTGGAACTTCCGCTGTGACCAAGACAGAGTGATGTTCGGCACCCATGCTCCATCAAACAGACTGAGCCTGTTACTCATCAACCTCTACGGCCTTGGTATGAGACTAAATGGCCTGTGTATACCATGGTCTTAAATGTCACTGTTCTTTTCTTTCTTCGACTACAATCTTGTATATATAATCTGTTCCGTGGTCACTGTTGTGTACCTGAGGGAGAGTTGGTGACTCTATATTGAGGACTGGCTTCATATATTGTTTGCAGACCGAGATTTTCTTAGTACATGTACCTTTTTAATTTACTTCTAATTACTTTATCTTGAGTATGCAGTGTTAGTAAGTGGGTGTTACTGTTAAGGAATTGCGGAACATAATTTGATATCGTTACCTTGTCCTAGATTATTAATTTCATGTAATAAAATCTTGATGTGATAACGTTGTTGTGGATTTTGTTTTCTTACCACATTTTGGAGTTGCTATGGATAATTTTTGATTTAGAGGTGCTCATCAAATTTGTGAAAACCGTGTTCAGTGCAATTTTTATCGCTCACAACTGTGGCAAATCGAATTATCATGCAGTACCATTGAGCATCTTTCACTAAGTATGTTGACTTTGTGTTTAATTTTTGTCAGAAGAAATGCGGAAAGAATATACAGTTGTATATGAATATTTGTGATGCGTGGAGACTTTTAACAAATAGGAAAGTCTTTCTTGTGAGTCTGAAATCTGTTCGTGATTATTCAAGATAATTTTGAGCCAGTTTTATGCTGTGAGCATTTTAGACGACTATACAAAATAAGTGAAGAGTTCATCGCAAAGCAAGCTAACTCGGTTCTTGTTAAATTGAAATATATGCGATTAAAGCTGCTAAAAGAGCATAGAAAATAATGCGAAAATTCGGGATATTTTTAATCATAAGTTCAAAATTGAATACATTCCTTGTTATGTTACAAGTTAGGTGTCACTGGATAGATTTTATTTCCGTTCTCTCTAAGGACGGAATTACTTTAAAATGTTTAAAAAAGGTGCTTAGCCCATTTTGCGATAAAACTCTTCTAAAAAAAAAAGAAAAACAATCGAAAGCACATAGACTGTAAAATAAAGACACGTGAATGAGACCATGACATACGTTTTTCCTCCTTTTTCGACACTCGTTTTTACTCATCACTTCGTCACAAAGCGTTATATCAGATGTCACGGAAATATAGTTTTACACCCAGTAGTAGTAGTAGTAGTAGTAGATTTTCTCTTACAGTAGCATGGTATCAAATGGGTACATGACAAAGAAGACGTGAGGATATACATTCATACATAGAGAGATACCTTGAAGTTTGTCAGTTCGGAGTTCTAGAATTAAAAAGCAAGTCATTGATATCAAATGATAATGAAAAAGATGTCGACATTCTGACAACTTGTCTTTTTTGTCGTCATAATCTTCTCTCCCATGTGCACAAGCATTTAATCTGTGGTAAGTTTGAGGAAAGTGATGTGGAGTTGAAACCACTGGGTAAGTTTGTTTGCTTTTGTTTTGTTGTTGTTGTTGTTTGTTTGTTTTTTTTGCCTGTCCAGTTTATGTTCGGGCGAAAGTCGGCCTTTCACAGACAGATATGCCAATATTATACACACAATATTTGTACCATCACCCATATAAAGGGAAAATAACACGACAACCAAACTATCCCCACAGAAATGTACCGTCCACCGACAAAATATGTTTACAACCATATTCTACAAAGAGTTACGATCAGATACCGCTTTCTTTATACAACCCCTTCCCTCCCCCTCAAAAAAAAAACAACAAAACAAAACAAAATACGAATAACAAAGTTGTAAAAATAAATATCGCATGAACAAGTTCAAGGAGAAGAAATTGCCGAACACCATTTAACAAGATGTCTGGATTTGAATAAGCTAAAACACTGGACTATCGCGACAGGTATGCGAAGCTTACTCAACACATTGTGATTGTTGGTTTATTATTTTTTAATCACAGCGAGGTACCAGACTACATGGCGTTTGTGACGACATCCTTAATAATTATCATTCTACCCCAGGAAGTTGAACGCACGCATAATATATGCCTGATTAATGGCGTCACAAACGCTTGGATGAGTGACAGAAAAAGAAAACAACAACGATTACATAATTTAATCGTTACACGTCGCTCATTCAGTAGAGAAAGAACGTATTGTCTTCAAGACTACGTCCAAGTAAAACACGAAAAGGAACAACTTCATTTTTATTCAAATTCATGCAATTCTTTCGTCGAGATGATTTCATTGCAACTGATTGACTAATTGCCCTACATCGACGTAAATAAGCACTGAATTGATCAGTGTTTTAGTAGTAGCCATGATAAAAAAAAAATAGTATGTACGCCCATGATTTTTTATCATGGCTACTACTAAAACACTGATCAATTCAGTGCTTATTTACATCGATGTAGGGCAATTTGTCAATCAGTTGCAACTTCATTTTAAACCCTTCTCCGAAGTAGGCCCAAACGCTCTATCATTCATACGGTACATTCGAATTCATATTTAGAACGCCTCTTTACTTATAATGCTGTGATCGATGATTAACACTTTACGTATTACATTGCAGAAAGAAAAAAAAAGTTCTCTTTCTGAAAAATCGATATAAGTACAATACCCAAGCGCCACCTCTATCCCACAATGATATACTTGGCATCGCTGTTTTGTTTTTTTCTAGAATTCACATGAACCAAACTTTTGCAGGGATTTTATCGTTGTTTGCGTCTTATTGACCGAGTAAAGAGTTACAATGAGAAATAAACACATTGATTCTCTCTCTCTCCTTATCTAATCAAGCCATGAATTCCAGAGCTGGTTACATCTGTAATTGCTAGTGAAATAGTATACTATAAAGTGCACGAACGGGGCCGAAACAGCCCGTCTACTCTACAAAAACGGATGAATACAATTAATGCCAGTTCTTACTTCGTCTGCCACAGTCGGGCGACTCACGAATACAATTACGCTGCAAAAGAGAAAGGTAGAAGCAACATTTTCTTGATACCACATGTATTCCTGTCTGCCTTGGATTCTGCGTCTATTTGTTTGCAAGACAGTGTCATTAGCTCGCCCTATACACCGAGAGGAAAGCTCAATTTCTCCACAAAGTTCAGTCAGGCTTTTACATGCGATGCCATAAGATGAATATGCACAAGTTACATCCTATCTACTGAATTAATAATGCATCCAAATATCACGAGCTTCTCCCAATTAACTGTGTTAATAAAGTACATCATTTTATTTACAATTGAATATTCGTACCTACCTACAAATTCTTATATCACAAGCCAAGAAACTTGTTGATTCAAATAATGCATCCATATATATCAACTCACTTGCTAACCATGAATAAGAAATAAAACGCTTGAACATTGTGACCTTAAATTTAGCAAAACGAGGCTATTGAAACTCTGAACAATATATATTAAAAACAAATCAACCAAGATGCTTTTTGAATTCATATGCTGTTGGCATTACATTGACGTCATAACCTGACACCTATTATGTTAATAGTTAAAGCTGTTTCATGGTTCCGTCTATTGTTTCCAACTATACATTGACCTTGTAATTGTAAATCACCTTCCGTGCTAGTCATGATGAAGTCTGAACAGATGAAGATGACTGGTAAAGTTTCGATGCTCAAACGAAAGCACGACGCGTGCCTAACTGATATGAATTTCGTTTGATCATCGAGAAGTACATGCAGAATTTCAACAAAGTCGACAAACCATCAATTTCGAACGACCTGGCTCCAACTACATGAAATGATATGCGTTACTTGTTTGACATGGGACGATGTGCGTCACAGACGTTCCTACAAATTAATCTTTGGTCTCAATTGTGATATTATTGATACACTGGTGGCGGAAATAGAAATCAGTCAAGGTATAGTACCATTGTTCAAGTCGACAAATGTAACCCAAAAGAGATGCATGAGACCAAACGTCATGAAAATAACGGCGGAATGCACTTCCTGACCAAAAGTGATCAATTCCAATTACGAATATTTGCCAAACTACCACGAATTGCTGTCACAGTGGAAGGCGGGAGAAAAATAGGATTAAACCAAGTGTCGTCTGCGCTCCAAGATCAACCTCGTGCCTCACGAGGTACAACAATCACCAATCTTCTAAGAGCCTTTGTATTTACATGCTGCGGATTAATAAGCGTTGGGCGAGAACTTGCTACTAATGCCATATTCAACGTGATTGCGCTTATTGCCGATTAAACACATCAAAGAAACCGCCAAAAATTGGAAACGTATAGTGCAAGAAAGCAACAATGTAAGGAAGTGCTTAATATTGCAAAGAAAAAAAAAACTAAATACATCGCCGTTATTGGAGTAAATTCTACATCTCGAAGTAGTCTACTTCTGCGCCTGTAGTCTCTGTAATTGATTAAGATTGTAAAGATTAAAATTTTCCTGTGTATAAAAGTGCTTAACGGTGTCTACAGATAACAAACCTAAACAATATGCCACTTTCTTTATTTGAAATTTTGTCGTTTTACATATAACATCAGCGTTGCATTTGCTTGCTGGCATTCTGTGAGGTTGTCTTGGACATATTATCAGAAAAGTTTAAACATACTTTCTGTTGCTAGTTCAACTACTAGTACCCACTATGTCTAATAATAACTCTTCTCTTTTAACCCACATTAACTTTGGAGCCACGTTACTCTACAAAGATTCTTTGGTTCCTTCCGCTTTTTTCCTTCTTTTTCTTCTTTTTTTCTTCTTCTTCTTCTTCTTCTTCTTCTTCTTCCTTTTTCTTCTTCTCCTCCTTCGTATTCGTCTTTCTGTTTGGCCACCATTCCCAAAGCAGATCTCATTCCACAGCAAAGACGTGTGCCGTTCGTGTTTCAGTGGCGTTGCATGTACTCCAAATAATCTGGTAAGTCTGTGCCTTGATTGAACAGTTTCATCACAATCCAGCGTCGTAACAGCCATGTAGTCCCAAGCTATACATACAATATAAAGGTATGCCTTAACGTTTCTATCTAGTCTAAAGTACGTCTTTCTACCACATCAACAATCTGTACATCAGAGAAAGATATATGTACAACACAAAAAAAAAAAACCAATGCTGCTGCGCTCCACAAACATAATTTCCAATACCTACACATCCCGTCTTACATCTATCTTTAAACTGTTGGTAAAGTACTGCAGATTATCCTTGTTTTTTCACACTACTTACACATACATTGCACTTGAAAAACAGCAAAGCAAATACATACATAAAAATAAGAAATCTTCTACATCTTGTGCATAGAATTTAGAAAATAAGAAACGTAAATAGAAAACGAGCGCGAATGTAAACTGTCCGTAATTGGAAAGTTTAAGTCCTTCCATCTATTTTCATCATCACGACGCATTCGTGAATCTTACTGTCTTTAGCATATGCCGATCCAGACAATCACATTGGCTTCAGCAATGTCATCGATGTCGCAGTGGACCTTGCGTAGAAGACCATTGATGACGATTTCGTGGTGGGCGGCTGGGGTGACCAGGTAGGGGGCAAACAGGCCGCTGTGTACAATCCTCCGATTGTGGCTGTCCCAGGGCCAGTCCTGAGGATCGATGGGGCTGTGCACTCCCGTGATGGTCTTTACGTAGCCGCTTTCGAGATCGATGAAGAGGATGTCGGGCTGGTCGCGGGACGTGGCGAAGACGTCGTAGGTATGTGTTGTCTTGCTCGGGAAGAAACCGACGTCGCTGATGCGCAGGTTGGTCTTTACCTCAAAGGCGGTCTTGATCTTGCCCGACTCCGGCAGGACCTTCTGAACGTGCACGTACTGGTGGTCGACGTCGACGCTGATGATGTAGCGGCCGTCAGGCGCCACGTATGGGTGACCACGAATGCCCTCGTTGACCTTGACGACGCTGTCTGTGATGTAGTCGAGGATGATCTGTTTGGCGGGCTGACCATCCCGGCCGGCGCAGTTGATGACAACGTTGCCGCCGATGGCGACGAAGTTGAGCGATTCGGGGTGGCACTGGTAGGCCGTAAGGTCGATCTGGGCGACGCGTTCCATGCGGATGAGGTCGATCTTGTTCAGCCCAAGCTGGTTGTGATGAACAGTGTAGCCAAAGTTCATCGTACCCTGTTCAGACAAACACAAACATCTCTTTGTTAGGTCTGAGCTACTTTACAGGGAAAATTTCATGCATACCATATTTTGGCATCCTACAAGTATCGCTTATTAATTTCGTTGAGAGAAACATCTTCGATTTCTATGCACATTTTTATCCTTATATCATACCAAATAACCTGAAAGTTTACTTGTGTCAGTCCTTTTGACGTCCAGTATTGCTTTGGTGATAATTTCTGTAATATCTGTCTGTGGAAGAGTATCAAACTCTTTGTGCTGACGGGAAAACATCTTGGACAGAATTTCGGCATCTCGGCGGCTTAAATTTGAATCAAAATCTATCCACAGATGCGTGATATTCCCGATTTCAAATTGCTTTAGCGCGTTAATTATACGCTATAGTTTTATGAAAGTCAAACTTTAAACTCCGTATCCTATGTTTCACCCGATTTGATCGAATAATTATTATGCTATTATGTTTATATGATTTGACTTTATTTCGTGCAAGTTATAAGAGACAAGGAGCGGTACTTCATTTTAAAAGCTACGGAGCGGTATTATTGAATCATCGTTTTATGATAGATTCTGCCGGCTCTCTGCCTTCAGAGACAAAATGTACCACCGCTGCTTATTTGTTGTGTTTTTAGTTCTTTGAAACATCTTTCTTCTCGAACATGAGCGCCGGAAGTCGGGAGAATGAGTACAGTCATTACGCACCTGCATAGGTATCTGCTCCTTGGGAATGTAGAGCGCCTCTACCAGGTCGAAGTCGTGTCCTACGGGCTCGGTGTGCACCGTGTGGTGGGGGCCTGGCCGGCTGGCTGACTTGATGACAACGATGGACTGGCGACCAGCCGCCTTCTCCTCCTCGGACAGACGGCACAGCACCCAGAGCGAGTCCACGTGGGGCACGTAATGCAGTGAAGTGGGTTGGTCGTCCGTGTGGATGACCTGCTCGCAACAGAGATCGAAGGGACGTCGTGGACAAAGTACGAAGTTTTATATCGTAACTGTCGATATGTTCCATCGAGTAGGAATGCATTTCTACCGTTTATTCTCGTTTTCCTTGTTTTACGAGATGCGATTAATTATGGTAAATGAATGGGAGCTTGATTTTCTGTTCATGCTTTCCAGTTGTCAAAAAACATGATTGAAGATTGATAACTGACACCAACAGTATGCTGAAAGCACTTATTGAACAACCAACTTTATCTATTTTGTCGACAAGTGTGCATTGCAGGTTATATTTGGTTGTTCCTTTTTCTTTCTTTTTTCTGTATAGGAGATGGAATTTAGGAGTTTTCGCACTATGTATTCTATATCTATTGTTATTTTAGCTCAGAAGTTGTGAAAATCATTTTAGGGAAGATCACCTGGAATAGCCATGACTACGCATCCGCCAGAAAATAAAAAGAAAGAAACATGATCAATGAGGTACCCCACAAGGACGCCCACCATCAAGGTTAATCATGTTGCCTAATGCCCCTTCATCAACAATCAAGACTAACCTGTTGACCCTTATTTCCCTGAAGAAATCCTCCCTTTGCTGATGTGGAGAGCCTACGACTTTTAGAAATAATAAAGGATAATATAAAGGAACCATTTGCTTTTTAAACCAATCATGTGAATCTCACCTCGATGATCCTCTGGGCTCTGGCATCTAAAACTATCACGCGGTTCTCGAAGGGCTGCGTCACGTAAATGTAGCGATCGTCCACGCTCACCGCGTCTGACCACACACACTTGCGAGTTTCCGTTTCCGGGTCAATGTTACACAGCGTCTGTGTGGTGTCGGGCAGAGAACTGGCGCCGGTTAGGGCGAGCCTGAAGCCGCAGGTGTCGGGTTCGAACGTCTGGATGCCATCCCGATGGAACAGGTAAAAGACGTGCAACGGCCCAGGAGATAGAGCTGAGGAAGACAGTTGTTGATGATGTAAATCAATTTAATTATGTGTTTATGTCTGTAGCGAGTAATTCAATAATAACGATTCAATCGAGCGAAATAATTCATTGTTGGATGGTGTACACCTGCAGCAACCATTAATTCCTAAAACTGTATCAATAAGCAATAATGCACTGCACTCTATGGGTTATCAATGTTCTATCGAAGGCCGCTACTGTGCGATGGCAAAATGATTTTAAACATTGAAGGCGTCTCCTTACGGTGATCCTCTTCTTGGATGAACACAGACGCGCTCTCGCTTCTCTCCGCCACCGGGTTGGTCGCCTTACACGCGTACTCGCCGGTGTCACGGTACGAGATGTTCTGGACCACGACGCTGCTGTTTTTACCTGCAATAAGAAACAAAGATGTAATGTAAATATTGTAAATTATTCAGGTACATAACACTTTGCTTTCGCGGGGATCTGTCCATAATTAAGCCTGTCATTACGATTGTCATCATAACGTTGTTTTGAAGAAGAAAAGTACCGCGCACGAATGATAGCGATGAAATGACCAGAGCCCAATTGGACCACGATTTGTATGCCTACCGTGCATGGTTATCCTATCCCCCTCGGATAGGGGAACGTTGTTCCTGGTCCAAGTCTTCTGCGGGGTAGGTATTCCTTCGGCGTGGCACTGGACTCGAGCCCTGCTGCCCTCTGTTCGTAGCTGGTTTCGCGGACACACGCTAACAGTTGGAGGAACTGTCAGGGAATGATAATCACAAAACAATACATCATGTAATTAATCACTATTAATCAGTCAATATAGGATCTTGACCTGAAAGTGTCAGTCAAAAATAAGTGGACATTATGTAGACCTACTTTGTTGATTTGAAATGACGATGCAGAATGTGACGAATGTTACAGGATAAACTATGCAAGTTTTTTTTTTTTTTTGGTAAGAATATAACTGACCAATGCGCCAGTTAATTCATGAGCTTAAACGACTTTATGCTAGGTAGAGTGAACAAAAAACATTATAGTCTTGAAATCATAAAATCGCTGAATCCTTAACCTACAATGGGACTTCAGCCCATAAAGTGCAAAAGGATTTACCTCTCCAGGTAAAAAAAAACAGAAAAAAAAAGAAAAAAAAAACTGTTATACTCATATTTCCTTTCTCGACATTGTAATCTTATGACGGACAATGCGGCTAAGAGCAGACGACACTAGTGGGGAAACGTACAACACTGCATGAATTAACACTACTTCACTTTTTAGCACTGCACACTGTACTAAATGAGTGCATATAGACGGAGCAGAAATATGACAAGTTTTGCTAACTCATTTCGTCTAAACAAAATTGAAATAGTGTTGCTTGAATGGCGAAGAATTACGTTATCACATCGCGTTTGATCACTCAGTAATACCTTGCACTTGGAGAACATGTGACTGTTTGACCTCTTCATATCCCTCCGCATAGCAAGAATAAGTTCCGGCGTGCATCAGAGTAATATCAGTCAGATAGAGCGACGTGTCACCAGTGTAAAGCTGTGGAATGGGGAAAGACGAGTTGGTACATTTTGTTTGTTTGTTGTGTTTGCGTTCATCTCGAAACGAGCAAAACAGAAATTCCCCCCCCCCCCCCAAAAAAAAAAGTTGCATTTCCTTGATGTCTACATGTAGTCAATTTCTTGTGCACATAATTTCGGGCATTATTCTCTTCCCGTAAACTTGTAAACAATCATGGTAGGTTACAAGGAGAATACAAGGCTGGCGTTTTATGAGACATCTCATCGCACTAAGATTCTTCCTTTCTCTCCCAGTATCTTCATGTATAACATCTTGTTGTATACAAAACGTAGACATGCCAAATCAATGACAAAATGGTCGGTTCTTGAAAAGAGAAAAGCAATTAGATTGTCTTTACCCCGATTCCCGTGTAGTCTTGGAGTTCGGTGAGGGGGACGTTGTTGCGAGTCCATCGGATCTCCAAACGGTGATCCGAGGAGAGCTCGCAGGGTAGGGCGATGTTATCCCCGACCGTTGTTACTGTGATCCGCTGCGCAATATTACCGGACAGCGATACGGCCTTAATGTCTGAAAAGCAGGGGAAATTTGATGAAAATATGACAGTATGCTATGAATAAATAGTATTTCTCAAGCATTATGGAGGTTTCTGTCCGTGAATATTCGACTCTCGATCGGAGAACCCGAGTTCGAATCCCGCCCAGCGCATACGTCTTTGGACAAGATGTTTTATCCACCATGTCCCTCTCGACCCATATAAATGGGTACCTGGCAACGCTGGGGTGCCCTCTGGTAGGGCAGTAGCAACACTGAAGAGGCTACCCTGGGTAAATAAGACCATATTATTATTATTATTATTGTTATCATTATTATTATTATTATTATTATTATTATTATTATTATTATTATTATTATCATCATCATTATCAACTGATAATGTTGTTACGTTTAGATTGATCGTGTGATTGCCCATGTTTCGATGGTTTTTCTCATTACTTTGTCAAACGCGGACAATTACTTTATTCTCTTACTTAGACAGTTGTCATAATCATTATAGCATCATCCTCTCTCGTTTGGTCTTTTATCAAGATAGAGGCGTTTCTCTCTCTGTGATCGAAACTATCATAATATTGAAATATTTTCAATTTCATAACATCAAGATTGTTTGATAGTCTAATCCATTTTGTGTACAGAAAACATATTTCCGTGTTGGTGTTCTTGCCGCCAGATTCATCAAACTTCAGAGATATCCCTTACCATTATTCATTGCATAGATTTCATTCGATATAAGAGTTTAGTCACCATTTACTGCAGTACGCCTGTGCAACAGTCGGTCAAAGAAACATCTGAGAGTGCTGAATATTTCCAGTGAACGTTTGGATGCTAGTTTGATGTGTTCTCTGTAGGAGTACATATCAACGTATGACTGTAATTTCATTACCCGTGGGTTTTTCTTTTTTTTTTTAAAGTTCACATTGAGTAAAACAAAATTAGACAGATGCGCCACTGACTTGTACGTAATCACTGAGTGGTTCTTAGAATACATCGTAATGAAGAAAGTACAGTTTATTGAAGATTCCATATTGGGTTCTTACTGAATTCCCGGTAGAGTTCCAATCCGCTTAGCTTGTCGTCACCGTTTACGTCCCCGTCGTCGAGCACGTCCAGGAAGGAGCAGCTCGGCAGGAGATCGGCCACGCGATCGAGTGACATGCCGGACTCCATTTCTTCGCGGGAGATGGCGTCGTCGCCGTCGGTATCGTAGTGGTTGAGGATGAGGCTCACGATGTACTTCTTGTTTACTGCCAAAGGGAATCAAGGAGAGAACGTCCCGTAAAATGACAAACAAAACAACAGCAACAACTAACGATCCTTACCCTTTGTATGAAAAGCCAAATGGTGATGAAGTCGACGATAATCTTTATATGAACGATACGACCACTTAGTTAAATCGCTTGAGTGAACACAGTGGTGTCAATGATGTTGCTACTTTATAGGAGTGATATTAGCAATGATCTTTAGTCATATAGGTAGTGGTAATATTCTCAGTCTTGATACTATCAACGGAATAACATTACATTATTCATAAGAAAAAATATGATATTCTCGGCGGTGATGAACATGTAGGCCTACATAGAAATTGCGACAACAGTTTAATGATTTCTTGTTGTTGTACTTGTTTTATCTTGTAGGTGTCGTAACTTGACTCCATGACCTTTGGGCACTATATACGATACCCTAGCACCAGCCCTCTCACAACTAGGACAATCCGTTCAAGGAAATAACTGGAATGGACGATAATTCTCTCTCTGTTATCATAATTATTGTTTCGTGGGAATCCGCCTGTTTTTTTTTTTAATCGGTCTTGTCATTTTATTTTTTATATTCATAAATTGAATAGGCGACGACAGAATTCAGATCGTCAAATTAAACCGTATCAACTAAAAATGTCACTTCTAATCAGCGTTTAGTTTGAGCAATAAAGTGCCATCCGGAAACTGGAATATAATGCGTTAGTTATTTTATAATTATTATGTGCTTCATGCTCTATGTATTGCCGCAGAAATTATGTGCTTCAGTAAGCTCCCTCTTTCTGTCAATATTCACCTAAGTATTACACGTGTTGATAGCTGTGTCAACTCAAGTAGTGCATGAATTAGGTTCCCTGACCTACAAACAGTTCTCAATAGCCAAGTTTTTCATCTTAATTCAGTGACATTAAATGTACATTGTTGGAAAATCCTGTTTGCAGAAGAAAACCCTTCACATAATAGACGGGTAATCGAACAATCAAAACCATCAATTACGACTGTAAATATTTATATACCATTGTCTTCTTTCATGCTTTTCCTTTGAGATGTGCACAACAGTCATACAGTGCATCGTTCTAGGAGTTTTAACTATTGTCAGTTGTCGTGTGGCATTAAGGCACCTAACAAAAACTAGGGAAAGACTCCCCCTTGGGGATTTCAAGGAGTTCTCTCGGGCGAAAGCTAAACTCCTACAAAGAGCCCCTCAAATAAATAGAGGTAACATTTCTCTGTCTGTCCAGCGGGTTAATCGTTGAGCGAACTGAAAGTATTGCGCCCGGCGGATTATACGTGGGTGGAGAAAGCTTGTCGCTGTACGATAGCGCTGTCATTCCCCAAGGGGAATTTCGCCAGCCGTATCGTTGTGACAGTTATCAAGATTAGTGTCTTGAATATGACTATCCGGTACAAAAGCGCACTGTTACCAATCCTATACGGGAAAAAAAAAACACCTAGCGTTGGAAACTCTTACATTGTTTGTTCATCTCTGGCGGGGGATATCTATTCTTCCAAACGTCCGATGTATATTTTAGACAGTTTGTTTGTATCATATCAGTCGTTCTTCCTGTTCATTTCTCTCTTCTTTTTTTAAATTCTATTTTAAAGGTATAAAAGCCAACGTAGATAGTGAATTATTGTTGACCTGTCGGTGTAGACATATTGGCCCGAATTCTCAAAGCTGAAGTAACTATTCCGCGGAATAGTTATTCCGGGGAATAAGTTATTCCACCTTTGAGAATAGATTCCGGGGAATAAATCGCGTCATTTTACGTCACGAGGGCCTGATTTGCATAAGAGGCGTAATAAATCGGCGGAATAAGCGGTGTGATAAAGTTATTCCACCTTTGAGACTTTGGGCCATTAAGTATATGATATCCTGTTAGGCGCACTCTCCACACTCAAACTTCATCAAGTATAACGCTATCTGTTTTTATTTGTCTTTCTTACATTGCTATTCTCAGGTGTATGGTTTACTTCCTTTTTTGTGTGTGCATGCGTAAACTATTTGTGTTTGAGTGAATTCACTGTTACAAGCCCCACAAAATTATCTTGCTACGTAACATTTTAGCAAAGGAGAAGACGACGAAGAAGAAAAACACGAAGACGAAGGAGAAGAACAAGCGAACAAAGTCTGCATTTCTTTTTTATTTCATTTTTGTTTCAATTTAATTTCTATTTGTCGAAATACTCATGACGCCCTCTCACGATCACTTGGATTTATTTGTATGGAGAGCTGATATTCCCCGCCAACGAGTAAATGCGCCGAGCGTGTACCACACAATGAGGTCATGTTATATTTGAATCGAAACTCGATGCGGAGCTGGTTAAGTAAATGAAAGTGACCTTCAGATGTATGCAAATTTACAGAAACAAAAATATATGAATAGTGAGTGCGATTCATCGTTAAAGTCATGTAGTTAATAATCTTATCATGGTATATTCACAAATTCAGAAAATGGAGAATTCTACTAGCATTAACCATTTTTTTTTTTCTGGCAAAATAATCTTGAGTGTTCCTCCTAACAAACGCTCTTTCTCTTTTTTTCCTTGCCTTAATGTTTCATTTGGTTCATCAGCAAAACGAGGGAGATAGATAGATAGATAGATAGATGGATAGATAGATAAGAGAGAAAGAGAGAGAGAGAGGGGAAGAGAAATAAAAACATTTGTTCCTGTTATCATTGTTTTCCGGTTTGGGTCCATGTCAAAGTCGACAATCTTCCATATTCCACTTGGCGTTGAGATAATGGAGGCAGCGTGCACGAGCACTCGAATCAATCATGCTGACATAACATTCGTGAGCTGGATCAATATCTACTACTGATTACTTAGTCGATGTTTTCTACCAGACACGAGCCGGCATGGGTATACAGAGCAGGGCTTGTTTTTATGTCATTGAAATATAAATCATTTTAGAGGTCGCTAAAACATCACTATGTCTTGTATAATATGCCCGCCCCCACAAAATATTGACCACTGCCCGAACATGGATGTCCTATTTACCTTGAAACCGACTTCTTTCTGTTTATTTTTTTTCTTCTTCGCAAGCTACGTTTCGAGTATTCCCTAGTGTCGACATTCTCAATCCTTAGATAGAGAACAGAATAATGAACTTGTTTGATGATATACGATGGGTAGACTAGTAAATTGCGTAAATCGCAAGACATAACAAACCTTTGCTGAGAGACCGATATTGGACAGTATAATCTTCTTTCCCGCTCTCCACTTTGTTTCTGAATCCTTTGATCCTTTTCCTTTTCTTCTTTTATCCTCATCCAATTCCAACCCGTCGTCATAATTTTGATTGCATGAGAGTTTAGTTTTCATGCTATAATAGCAATTTAAACCGAAACGTATTTTGACATTGCTAACGTTGTAGGTTTTCCGATGATGAAATGGCCAAATCTGTTAAGAATAGCTTACTCACCGCAAACATTAACTCCATGTGGGGTGCATTTCCATGGAATGAGATAATGAGCAAACCTATCTAATCCCCCCCCCCCCAAAAAAAAAAAACCCATGTCGTCAACTTGCTGTCCACAAAAACATGTCACTAGTTGAGACCAAATCAAGCATCTTGTGAGTGTGAGAGTGCGTGCTTGTGTGTTATTTATTCATTTTTTAAAAAGTTTGATATTTCAGATTAAGCGTGGTTACTACTTATTTTGTTACATTATCACTGATTATATATATTATGAACTTCTGGTGGACATCAACATTATTCGCAATATTGTGAGACCCCAGTCCACATCTTCCCTACCCCCCCCCCCCAAAAAAAAAAAGTTCAAAGTCAAAGTTGATTTCATTTAGGAGAACGGTTTGGTGTTTGTTTGGTTTTTAATTGATTGTCACTCCCATGTTCTTCTTAGATACGATACAATAAACAATTTGACATTGAATCAAAATATAATGTATTCACTCAACTTAAGACAGGCCATACGCAAAACGAATCATCTAGTGATCAGTGTTGTACAAGTGGTACGCACGCCAACATTATAAACACCAATTGCGCATAATTTTATGAGTGCGCTCGAACAAAACCCGAGAAAGGTCAGAAAAGAAAGTTTATTCTTTCAAGGCAACTTTGGAAGCCTCTGTATAATATTGCCAGTTCGGGG